>NC_142816.1:2090000-2390000 GCF_057945365.1 Rhopilema esculentum | reverse complement strand
AAAATATCATATAGAATGACATAAGAATATAACACAACTTTAATACAAATAATTCTTTCTAAATTAATGTCAGTCCTCCCAACGCTGGAAAAGATTTCCAGAGGTATAAAAAAGCGAATTAAAACTATTTACTTTATAGAAGGGATGCTGGAACAGGGGGTGCAACAGGGAAATGTGCCCTCTAATTAGTTGGGGAATGCCCGTTTTCAAAAGAGTTACCTCTTTAGGACTTCTGGAAAAACACCCCTTTCTGAGATATATTGCCACTTCCTACCTGTGCCTCTTCAACTTCGAAAATCTTCCTAAGTCCTTGATTCAAGGCTAAATGATATCAAGTCAAAAAGGTAAGAAGGAGGGCTTTTCTCTCCTATGCCACTGGTAAAAGCGTCTTTTCGACTTATGTGTAGTCAGAAACAACTTAGAACATCAATGGGACAAGGTATGTTCCTGCGTTACCTGGAACTTGCTGTTGTTGTGGTTGCTGTTGGTTCATTGGAGACATATTAGATTGCACCATTCCCGGCATTTGGTTGTTTTGATTAGCAGGTGGTTGAAATGTTGTGCTTGATGCAGGAACAACTGATGGATCTGATCCAGGATCTGATGTGAGTAAAAATGTTTTCTTTTAGGTGGATCAAAGCTGTTTTCTACTGTTATCATCAGTGTAAATAAAATGAGCCATGAGAAGATTTCAAGATAACTGATGACTGATAACTGATAATAAATGATATGAAATGAATCAAGTAAACTGAAAACATGAAAAACACATGTCAACTGACACCACATTAGAGAAACGGTACTTAATGGTAAATTTATGATGATGAAATTTCATGCAAATTGCGACATAGGACCAACAGATGTCGGCAAAATATGACAATTGGTTCAAAGGTCGATGAAAAACATATAAAATGATAATAAATTAACGAAAACTTCGATTTGCTACATATGCATTACGTTTCATATAAAGTTTTAATTTCCCTTTGAAGAAAATAAGTCTGACTCTGACTTACTCAAGGTTGTCATATCAGGGAATATGAACTCTCCGGGAGGTGGCCCTCCACCCCCTCCCGAAACATTATCCATTGTAACCGGAAACGTCTTTTCCGCAGCCGGTTTCTTCTCGCTGGCTGGTGCAGGCTGCGGTTCTGGCTTTAGCTGAAACTCACTGCTCCTATCCTTTGCTTCTTCAGTTTCGTGCTTCTTGAGGGCGTCCGGTAGGATTATAATCGTCTGCTGTTGGCCCTTTTTGTTAGTTCCTGCTGTAACACCACTAGCGAATGTTCTACTGTCGGCAGAGATTGTGAAGTTTGTTCCTGAAAAAGATTGAACCAAGTTAATATAATCGAAACGATTCAATAAACGGGGAACTATACGAAATAAAGTATTTTCGCAATAGCAAAATAAGGAAGTAAACATACAGTCTCTTGGGGACAAAGACTCCCCCGCCTCCCCCCCCCCCCCCCCCCGGTATTTCGGTCTTTGTTTATCAGTCTTTCACGCTTTGCCAGTCTTTCATGATGATCGTATTATGATGATTCTACAAGTAGTTTTTAGACTATAGAATAGGATATTTCTAAATGGCTGCTCCGAATTTCACGCCTAATACGATCATCATGAAAGACTGGCAAAGCATGAAAGACTGATAAACAAAGACCAAAATACCGGGGAAGAACAAACCGAATCTTCACAACCGAATCAAAACAAAGATAAAGTATCAAGAATATTAAACACCATACAAATAGGAGCTTTTCATTGGTTGAATTGTAAACATGTGATCAAATGAGTTTGTTACCGGAACAATTAATAGTACAATTACCCATGCCACCACCTAAAAGTTTATCCGTCAATATTGCTCTTTTGCAGGCTGCATATATTGCAAAGCAAGCATCGCAGTACAAGGAAAGCAGTATCTTTTTGGTTTGACTAAGTTACATGGGTGGATATGCAAAAGTTTGATGTTTATGAATTCAAGAATTATTCTTTCGCGGAAATTCGAGTTTTTGGATAGAGATACCTTTAGCCTTGTCGAAAAGTGTAAAAAAGTGTAAAAAAGTGTAAATGTACCTTTGCCACCAGCTAACTGTTGAGCTTCTTGCTGATTTGAAACAACTCTCACTTCAAATGGGACCGGTTTTCCAGTCACGTTGTTCATCACGGAGCCAGTAATTGTCTACGATAAAATGACAGGCGAAGCATGAATAAAATAATTACAATTGAGATTTGCTAGAGATACGAACATAAGAGAGTTTTTTGTTGTAAGATGGAACCCCCGCCTTTGAGTCAAAGTGTATGAGTCAAAGTTCAAAAGTCAAAGTGTGTAAGTCAAAGTTCATGAGTCAAAGTGTATGATCAACGTGTATGAGTCAAAGTGTATGAGTCAAGGATGCGCACGAAGCTTGATAGATATTTATCATCTTTTTTGACTTATACACTTTGCGTCACTCATAAAAAGTTTCTTCTGCTTGTCTCCTCAACAAAGATGCAGAAGATCATTGGTGACATGTTGGTAAGGAAAACATTTCGGGGAAAATTTTATAATGAACCTGTAAAATGTTATTCAAAAAGGAAAACCCCTGTCTGAAAGAATTATGGATACATAATGTGTTTATGATGAAATGTAAGACGATGAGAGTTATTCAGAGAAAATCTGCTTTGTTTATCACGTTACATTTAGAATCCTTACAAGAGATCAGTAAAGTACTCAATTTTGGAAATTTTTCTCAATTACTTGGATAACTTTTGTTGAGAACATCCCCTTCCCATTTTCTCTGTAAAAAACAGCATGGCACAGGAAGTGACGAGAGAGGTAAAATATGAACCAGAATAATATTCTAATGATGTGGCAATCATTATTTAATAAATGCAGAATAGATCAATGGCACTTTAAAAGATAGCATCTTCTACACGGTAGGTAGAATCAGACAGTACTTACCGGAAACGGTGAGTCTTCTTGAGCGCTCGACTTTGGAGCGATCTTCACTGTATTCATTTTCGTCTCATTTTTATCCGCTGCGATATCCTGAACCAGAACTCTTGTCACTGGTGCCTGTCTCTCAGCAGGTACAACGGTGACATCTCCTGGTAACCCTTTGGCAAAAAATGGAGCTACGAACATTTTGGCATCTGGTGCTGCCACAACAGTGCCGTTTAACAATACCCCGTGCTTCGAATTTGAGTCAGATTTCTTTGAAGAATTTTCTTCTTCCTTCGATTCCTTACTTTTTTCTTCCTTTTTATCTTCTTTACATTCAGTAGGGTCTGAAGATTTTTTTGTCGATTCGTGGTTGCATTTCTTAGAAATCTTGCCTGCGGTGGTATCAACTGAGATTCCCTCAGGCAAAAATTCGACTTTGATTACTTCAGGATCTAGCTTCTGAGGTTTCGGGGCCTCTTGGGCGGGTACTGAGGAGTTAACCTCGATATGCATATGATCATTATGAGGCTCATGGTGGTATTCCATGGGGTGGTCCATCGGATGCGGCTCTGGGTGGTACATTAATGAAGAAACTGATGAATCGAGAAGTGGACGCGGATGTTCCAAAACTGGTACGCCCATTAACGGAAAGCCTGTTGCTAAGCCATTTGGTGTTACAGGATGGTCCATATTGGTTGGTATCAACTTGGGTACATCCATACCGTTATTAAGATTGACATCAACAACATTTCCATGCTGCACCGCAGTAACGGTCTTTTCACCCACTGCACCTTCTGAAGAATCTTTTTTGTTTGCTTGTGTGGCAGTCTTTGCTACCGCAGCAGTTTCGTTTTTCACATCGTCTTTTTGCGCTGCGACCGTCGTGTTCTCTGCATTCGGTACAACTGTTACTAATGGTTTGTTTCCTGGCGACCCGCTTATTTGATAGGTCTTTCCACCAGGAATGACCACTTTGAAGTTAGTCACATTAACAAGGTTCATAGCAATCTGCCCGGCTTCACTTGCCACCTTGTTCATCTCGAGCACCGTGTCATTATTCTTACTATTAGCACTCAAGTCTTGTTCGGCAACACCAACATTGTGCACTTTACTAGCCTCAGCTCCATGTCCTTCAAGACCATCACTAGACTCCTTTTTGCCCGTACTTGCAAATGCCATTTCGCTTTCCCGATTCTCTTGTTTATCGTTTCTCTGTCTAAGCGCCTCCTCAACAGCTTTCTCTATGCCTGCCTCATTTAGCAGCCCATTACTCGTGACGTCTGACGTCACCTCCAGCTTGGGACTCAGCTCAAACTCATCCATGCCTTTATGGTCACTCTCTTTAGTTGAAAACATTCCCTCAGTTGATGCATCTTTAGATCCTCCATTACTGTCTGTTGTTTCGATATCAGCTCCTTCCACCTCCAAAACTGCCTGGGGCTGGGCATCGCTTTTATCTGGGAAGAAGTTCTCCTGGGGATAATCATCTGACTTCATTGACTTCTTTTCACCGTTTGCTGATACCAAGAGCTTGCCAAGAGAACCCTCAGACATTTCGCTTGATTCGGACTCCTTACCATGCCTCTTGTTGGATCTCACTAACTTCACTTTCTGGCCTAGTATTACCAAACAAAACAAATCATTATTCTTGTAAGATATGACTCGGAAGGAATAACCTGAAAGACGCTGAAAAACTATTTCCATGCCTTGTTCAAGTTTCAAAACAATTTCATTGCAGTGGGTATCAACACTTCTTTATGTGCCATATATGTGTACTTTACAAACCAACATTCTATAACGTTTTAACCCATGTGTAATGTTCGTCAATAAAGCTAAGTATTTATCAAATTATTATTATTATTTGCTCATATTAAATCATTGGTGGAAACTTGCGATAGCATGGGTTAACGGGAGAAACAGTATCTTCGTGTCCCACCATTTTAGACTAGGATTACGGTCTTTTCCACATGCATAATACGTTAAGTTCAAGCGGATAGGCTAACGAGGGGCAAGTAAGCAACACTAATTTTATGAGCAAATGAAGATAAATCAAATATTACTCAGTAGTTCAATAAACATACCCTTTGGAGTTGATTTTGAAGATTTTTTTGCCAAAAATTTGCTTGGTATTGGGAAAAACCTTTTGCCACTCGGAAACTCTACTCCGAGAGAGAGACTCTCTCTTCCAGTCGATTGTCTTCCAATCTCTTCGAGGTAGTACGATTTACCCTTTTCAAGGTATATTGAATGCGAAACTTGATCCGGAAAACTGTAAATGGAATAATATTTTGTATACGCGATAAATGATGCTACCCTAGAAGCAAAATGTTATGCCACATAAAGTCATATTTTAAAGAGACTGATAACTTAACAGATAAACTATAAGAAATGGCCCATGGTTCAGCTCTTTTTCTTGAGAACAATTACAAAAATATCTTATCCAATTATCTAAATTGTCATCTATAGCCAAATTATCATTCAGGCATTAGAATGGAAAATAAAACTTTCTTGAAAAAATAACATTTTTAGGAATATAAAAATTTCTTGAAAAAATAACCTTTTTGAGTCATGTATAAAATATCCAAAGCTGTTCTCCAATGTATCAATTTGCAAATTTCTGTAGTAATATATCCAGTTACTCTTAAATTGTCTGCTTCTTAAAGATCACACATCGTTATATTTTAAAGTCAAGGAAGCCAAAATCGCCTCAGTAGTTAGAAAAGCAAAGCGACCAAATAGTTATAGAGTTCAATTTTCAAACTTGTTTTCAATCACGACGCCATGGTAGCATTGAAAGCAAATTTGGCCGACCCTCTATCAAGAGTAGAGGGATTCGCAAATCTGAAGACTAAATTGTATTTGGAATAGCATCTCCAACAGTCTTCTCTCTACAACTAGCTTTACCAGGCAGTACGACAGAGCAAAGTAATCCCTATTTATTGTGGTTTTCTGGAAGAACTCACCGATCAAATTCATTGTGCATCGAAGACCGTCGTTGTGTTATAATCTTATTATTTTCACCCTCTTTTCCATCAAGTCCAAGGAAAACCTCGCATTCATCATCACAACTGCTGTAAAATTTATATTCACCAGTCGTTGGTGCTGTGAAATAGCCTTTTAGTCTCTGGGCGAAGTGGATACCATCATTGGTTGGTGTGTCAAACGTCGATAAGAAAGAGACTTTCGAGGGTTTGTGTGGAAAGCGAACATCAGCCAATAGATTCTGTAATGAATCTCCTCTGACTTGACTCCATATCTCTCGTACGACAGCTAGAATTGGAATACCGAGATATGATGAGAGATTTTGATAGGCAATATCTTGTAGCAGGGCAACATGGCATTTATAGATCAAGTTTCTTTGCTCTTCGGTTACTCCTTTTAATAAGTAATCATTTAACAAAGTTCTGCTATGACTCCATTGAAAGCAGCCAATCTTGGCTGCTGTGTATAATCATGTTAAAATGAAAAATAAATAAAAACTTTCGATGACTACAAAAAGTCTTAGAGCACTACAAAATGTTTCAATACTACACTTCATTGAATGATTTTTGAAGGCCTCAGTATTGTACTATAAATTTTTATTTGACAGCAATCATAGCTAACTTACAAACAAACATCATTTGGGAGAGAGGCTTCGTTATCGGGGGGATGTGTGCAAGGAACTGTTGATTTTCAAAAAGGGGTATAGTCACATGGGTAGAGAAATCTCAGATATGTTTAAGGCAGGTTCAACAACTTAAGCAGATGCCAGAGTAACTAGCAAGTTTTCAAAGTTTTATTTTTATGGTGGGATTGTTCTATATATTTCATATAATCGCAGCATTCTTAATATTCCCATCTTTATGTTTACAGCTAAAGTTTGTACAGGTCTGTCTGTCAGACATTGAATCACGAAATCAGATGAAAAAACGACTCTAGTTCTTATAACCAATCGTATTTTTGATATATCAGGAACATATGAAGGATACAATAAATCACAAAAATCAATCTTGCTCAAGGAGTTGCCTAGAACAACTAAAATTGATTCCATAGCTATGATCATAAGATCATTCTAGGACCTACAATCAGCTACAAAGATTTTACCTAAATAATCGAGCCTATTATCACCTTTTATCTTGAAATGTGCTTTATAATCAAAAGAGAGATAATATAGCTTGTCTTAGAATCACAGAGATCACAGTATATATACTGTGTGAAAATCACTCAAACATGCATTTCGCATTTTATGATTTTAGATTCTCAGGTTTAAAAAGATTGTGCGTTTGAGTGCAGTGTGTTATACAAATGGATTAGGCCATTAACTTTGTGTAACATATATCTAATGCAGCTTTAAGGCAGGTTGCTTATCATTTTACAATATTTTGTTGCTTTAGTGACTTATAACATACCTAATTAGTTTGGGCAAAGACTAAATATTTGAGGGGCCTAAAAATAAGCGAAGCATCTAAATCATTCTCAATTTGGAAGGTATTTTTGATTAAGCTAACATTCAACTTAAAATCAGATACAACACTTAACCTAATACTTTGGCACAGTCGACTATGTGAAAAAATATACAAAAACACGGAGACATACCTTTGCTGTTCTCTTCTTTGGCTAAAGTATTGAGTATAAAAACGAAAACAAAAGAAATCACCAATAATCCCTTCATGGTCGATCAATCGTCAATATTCTTTATCATTGCATCATCCACAGTTTTCGTATATATATACCTCTGAAAAGTAATTGATAACTAAAACATTATTTTTATTTAGATTCTGATTTTATTTAATTTTATGATACTTAGAAACCCGAAAACTAGATTCAATTACATCACCTCTAGACGTTGAAGGTGTTTTAGCAATTGTTCACTGAACCGTTGGAGCATACATTAGGTTCGGTCAAGCTCTGATCACGGCCCATTCTCAGCAGGTTAGAGGCATTGCGAACCTTGCTTCACCCAAGCCAGATGTTTGTTACTATTAGCTTTCGAAATCAATGTTTATCAACATGTATTAACCGCTTTGATTATTGGCTTTTTAAATGGTTTATTCTCAAGAATATAGAACCCACGTCTGGAAGACACTACGGAACTGATTTGAAACAGGGACATCGTAGAAGGCACAGACCTAAGGCAGCCTTTCCACTAGCCTGGGTTAAAACGTATCCGGGTTAAAAGTTATCCGTTTCTGCGTCGCGTTCCCACTAACCCACTTGAAAAACGGATAAGTTTGAAAACGGGTCTCAAAGTGGGTCAGTTTTTACCCGGGTATCTTTTGATCCACCTGCGAGTTAATGGAAACGCCGAAACCCGGATAACTTCGGACTCATTTGCAACAACAGCAACGTTTAAGAATAGAAATGGTGCCAAAAATAAAAAAACAAAATCCTCGATGTCGATGTTGCTTCCACTGGCTTTCAACGATGGAAATTGAAGGATTATTAACGCAAATACTGATTTCTCTTTCAACTTTTCACCCTGGATACATTTTAACCCGGCTTAGTGGGAACGATCAAAAACGGATTAAAAACGGGTCGAAGAAAAATGCCGTTTCCATTAACTCACTTTAAAAACTGATAACTTTTAACCCGGGTATGTTTTAACCCAGGCTAGTGGAAAGGCTGCCTAAGTCATAGAAAAGAAAAATTGAGGTTCTCCCGTAAAAAATGAAAAATTTTCATATTAAGTTCTATTTTTCAGTCTTGTACGTATTTTTGAATGAATTGATAAATGAATTAAACATCCAATTGAAAAAGAAATTACACTTTAGCTAATAAAACTGAATATGTTTAAATAGGCATCAAACTGAAACTGCAAGAAGTGAACTTTCTTTAAAAAACGTTTGGAACAGCAATAAGGTAGCGACAATTTCAATTGTGAATCTCGTAATGTAGAAATTAACACTGCAATGGAACATTTAAAAACATTCGCATCTCTGTTAGCCAGTGCTTCTGACAAAGCAATTTTCACCCCTTGTTTCCCGCCTTAAAATGCTCACTTCCATCGCATATAAATATGCCAGAGAGATAATTGGTAAAGAATTGATTATATTAAAAGGAACATGTAATCCATACAGTAGGATCTTCTATTACATTTAATCCAGGTTTTAATCGTCTGCAGTAGAACAGAAATACGATTCATGATGAAAAGAAAGGTATGGCAACAAATGTAGTGTCGGGGAAGGTGTAGAAACAAAGAAACATATAGATGGAAAGAATTTTTGTCTCATGTGACTTGACAATGTAATGTCTGACCTTTTGTTATTGAAGATCTACAAAATGTTCCGAGTAGTTGAGATTCCTTTAAAATCTAAAATATACAAAAGGAGGTGTGATCGCTCATTCCTTGATTAAGAGAACTCTGGGTATTTTGCTGATTGCATGTCTTCCTGTTCGTTATCCAAGATTGAGAGAGCTGTAAATATATTATCTTTTTTAAAAACAAAGGTCGATGTTGAGTACTCCAGTTTCTTAATGTTCTGGAAATTTCAATACTCACTGTTTCTTAAGAGTTTCTTAATTATCGTGTCACGAATGATGTAATGAAACGTTCGTGACCCTTTTTTCACGTCAAGTGATTCGCTTCCGCTTTGACGCTGTATTTAGACGTGGGAAGTATATTGCTATCCTTTGTGTCTTAGTTTCTAGGCCATCAGGGCAATCATGTTCTTGGATTTTAAAAAATTTCGTTGTTCTCAGTTTCATTACGATTTAATAGTTTCTTAATTTTTTTGCTTCGAGTACTGAAGTTTCTTATAGCCAATTTCTTGACAAAAAAATGAGTGTAGTTTTAACCAATCAATAACTAGTGGCTTCGGATAAACCAATCAGATAACAGAGCAGCCGAATCCATGACAGCAATTTCATAGACATGCTGTCCTTTAGACATTCATTGCTGTTTTTACCTTTGAAAAGCATAGATTGATTTCATTTTAAGTTTTGAACTGTAGAACTGATTTTAACCCCAAGTATTAAAAAATTAAACTTTAATTGAATGGTCACCAAACACAACTGCTAGAAAGCGGGTTTCAAAGTTGATGATGTAGCGATGGGTACTGGATAGAAACGAAAAAGATGATATCCTAGAGTTTCGCGCATATATTGGAGAATTATTAAAGAAGTTAAAACTCAATTTCTTTGAAAAATCAAGACGATCGCGCCTATCGCCTACAGAGTTGAAACGACAATCGCCTACAGAAAGTTGCGAGAGTTTTCAAAATGAAAGGAAACAGTATGTGATGTTTGCAAAATCTATAAATATAAGTTAATAAGTTCAGTACAAGACCTAAGAGTAATCGCTGACCTATCTTGATAAGAATATTCTCAACGGAATAAATTACTAGCCACAATTAACAATTATTTACAAATTCTTATAATTCTTATTACAAATTACGACCTTTGTATTAATTTCTTTAATGATTTGTTATGCTTTTTAATATGCCTTTTTTTACTTTTGGTATTCAGTTCAAATCTTTTTGACGACGATGTGGTGACGGGCCTGGTCGTCTTCGTGCCATCTTTAGTTTTAAATCCTTCCTGTCCTGCATTGTTCTGTGAATCAGAAGTACCTGACTTTGTCCCAATATCATCTGGTAGGAAGGCGACGCCTGTTACCTGTGGGACAATTTTGGCTGGCTTTGGTGGTGGCACTTCGGGTATTGGTTGCTCTACTGTTATGTGCAAGTCATCGGCATGCGGGATATGGTGCTCTTCTTCATGGTGCTCCTCATGGTGCTCCTCGTGGTGCCCATGATTGTGTACCTCGCTGCCAATCTCAGGTGCTGTGTGCCCATGGCCTCCAGCTACATATCCTGAAGAAACATGCGGGTGTTTCAAAGCTGATAAATCGTAACCATGATGGTGGGCTTGCAAGCCAGCGGCATGTCCTCCGATGACGTCACCATATCCAGTTGAGTGCACGTGACCATGACCACCTTCATTCAAGCCGTGTCCACTGTCTCCTCCATGTTGGCCTAGGTCACTTCCACCTTCATATCCGCCATGATGCCCTCCTCCTAGGCCTCCATGATGCCCCTCACCAAAACCACCAAGACCCCCTCCGATTCCGCCGTGGTAACCATGAGCAAAGCCTCCACTATGATGGCCTACTCCAAGACCACCACCATAGCCCCCTTCAAAACCACCATGGTGACCTTCACCAAATCCGCCATGATGTCCCTCACCATAACCTCCATTATGTCCCTCTCCAAGACCACCGCCATAGCCCGCTTCAAAACCACCATGGTGACCTTCGCCAAATCCGCCATGATGTCCCTCGCCATAACCTCCATTATGTCCCTCTCCAAGACCACCGCCATAGCCCGCTTCAAAACCACCATGGTGACCTTCGCCAAATCCGCCATGATGTCCCTCGCCATAACCTCCATTATGACCCTCTCCAAAACCGCCGCCATAGCCACCGTTAAAACCACCATGGTGACCTTCGCCAAATCCGCCATGATGTCCCTCGCCATAACCTCCATTATGGTCTCCACCATAACCACCGTCATACCCCCCACCGTACCCATCATGGTGACCTTCGCCAAAACCACCATAATGGCCCACGTTGATTCCGCCATGATGACCCTCGCTGTACCCACCATGATAGCCTTCGCCATAGCCGCCATGATGGCCCTCATGACCTCCATGCCCATAATTTTCATGCCCTAAGTGATCAGACCAAAAATCTCCGTGGCCACCGTGGCCGAAGCTTTGGTGGTTGAAACCAGGTGCCCCATAGCCATGCCAATCTCGGTGAGGCTCATGACCGTCAACCCATACATCGTGATTATCAGAGTGACCGCCAAAAGAGTGTGTTGCGGCCTCGTGTCCATGATTCATTGCGTAACCACCATGACCTCCTAAATCGCCCCCATGACCACCATATTCACCGCCATGACCTCCAAAGCCGCCTCCATGACCTCCAAAGTTGCCCCCGTGCGAACTGTGGCCCCAGTCGCCATCATGAAATGGTTGATGCTCGAATTCATCGTGGTGCATTCCATGCTTATATTCATCTGGTCTTGCTGAATCAGGTTGCAACGGCAGGCCTAAGGGCTCTCTTCTTTCCGGTGTTTTATGTTTCCCCGCTTCGCCAACATTAACCTCTTTACCTGGAAAAATTCAAATTCAAACATTGACAAAACCATTTAAGCAACAATAACGATACTTTCTTAAAAGAAAATTTAAACTTGCTAGTGTTAAATATTGTTTTAAATGGCTATTATCTTAGCTATAGAAGAAGATTGGAACATGCATTGCTTTATTTTATAAAAAATGATTTTTTCAAATATTATACCAAGTGAAGTGCAAAAATGGAAATTTCTATATATAAACTTTTGCTGAATACGTTAAGATCGATAAAAATGCAAACTTTCAATTGCGCTGAAAAACTTGAATTATCGCAATTATTAACAAATTTATATTACATTGGTGTACGTGTTAAAACGTTATTTTAGTGGGCTTTTATACAGCTGGCAGTGATGATAAATCAAAGTTAAATAATTCTATTTGCATAATGACAAAAAATACTGACAAAATACCTTTTGTTATATCAAATGTCAGAACAGCGAAAATCGCCAAGTGCAATAGCATTCTGGTGTATTTCATATCTACAAATCGTTACAGAATCATGGCCAATACCCTTTTTCGGGTAAAAAATAAGTTTTTTTGCCGATGTGCAACTTTTTGATTAACTCATTACCTATGTTTATTGGGTGCACCCATGCGTTTAAAATAACAATATATAACCCGCAAACAAACAATTATGTGCATGCCTCGTTATCAGACAAGATTCACGTGTCCTATTAACAACACAAATCAACTTCGAAGCAGCAGCACGAAGCAGGATGCCGAGAGTGGAGCCATTCGTAATGGGGGCCGGGGCGAGGGGCTTGAGAGGGGGGACAGAAGAAGGGCTTAGGAATGGGGACAGAAGAACGGGCTTGGGCATTGGGACAGGAGAAGGGTCTTGAGAGAGGGAGCAGAAGTGGGGGCTAAGGAAAGGAAAGGACGCCTAGGAGAGTTGACAGGAGAAGGGGCAGGGGAGAGAAACATGATAGGCCACACTCTTGTTGTTTACAATGAATCTTCTGGTAAACTCGAGCACCTGCAAATGTAACTCGTATATATTTCAAAATGTGTTCTTTGAGAGGTCAACCACATTTTGACATTCTTGCAACACTTAGAATAACTCTATCTAAATAGCAATGCTGTGATAAAACGTGTTTATCACATACTTATCAAATATAGATTTTCAACTGGCTAGTCTTTATACTGTCAAAGCATTTGTGCAAAGGTTAGATAGCCGATCTAGAAATAACGAGCCGTCGAGGAATTACAATTACAAAAGAGAATGGTGCAAATTTAGTTGAAATGTTTATTATAAATTACGATTTCACTCCTCTTAACAGGCAGTTTCCAATAAAGGAGAATAACATTACGCAAAACATTGTAATAAAAAATTATTCTATAACTCCTTTCCTCCGTAGGTCAAAGTATTGCGAAAATAATTACAAGACAAAAGACAACGTTGTACAACGGACAACGGGCAGTGACGCTGATCCAATGCGCTGATCTCACAGAAGGTATGGCAGTATAATGAGGATCAAGCGATAACGCAGAAAATTTTTCGTAAAAATGTTATAGAAGCTGGAAATAAGATATAATACTATTCACTTCTCTTGGCTCTTCGTGTCTGCACGGTGATATATAAACACTAAACTTTTGACTTTTTGACTTGAACCCTATGGCAAAAATAGCTATAATCACTGGATGTTCAGAAACGGAAAATGCGGTTTTTCTTTGCAAGAAAATTGCAGGAAAGTTTTGAGGGAATGGTACTATGGTATTAGCAATCAATTAAACAGAGAACTTAATGAAAGTTAACTTCTATTATTTGCAGATTATTTGTGGATCTAATGTACACGATGCATTTCTTTTTCCATGTACAAATTAAAGATAAGTAAATAAACAAGAGCGTTTTGTACGTTCTTATGTTTCTTGCAAACCTGCGAACCATATGATATGAAATAACCCATAAAATTCAATGTTTGCCAAATGAATTAATCGTCACATATTCTTAATTTAGCCACACTTACCCTATGTCCTCACTTACATGTTTTTAAATTCAGCCTCACTTACCCTATGTCATCTTATCATGGAAAATCGTCACCAACGAATTATAACTATTATGTTTTCGATAAAAGATAATAACCAACACTGTATCGCCAAAAGAAACATTTTAATGTTATAGATCGTAGCAGAACTTAAAAAAATGGAGGATCTCCGGGTAATTACCCGTCAAATTTGTCCAATTATGATCCTCACAACTCTTAAAGTTGATTTAATGTACTGGTAAGGGATCACATTTTATATTTACCAGGGTAAGTTGATTTCATGAACTGGTAAGGGGAAGTTTTTAATATTACTATTAAAACTGTAAAACACTAACTAGTGCAAAAGGAGCCGAGCTACCATCCTTAGTTAACTGCCTTGGAACGAGCTCTACACTCCCACAAAATAGGCTAATTGAGCGGACAAATTGTGATTTAAACACTGTCGGGCGGAAGGGCATAAAGATTTCTTTTTAAACGGTAAAATTGGGAGTAATGATACTTTATTAAGGGCATCTGGAGACATGTGAATGCAAAACGATTTACTGCCAAAATTTGGCAAGAATGCACTTTATAAACTGTGACTTTCACACTCAATACTCTGGTTCATTAAAGTGCCAGCCAGTGGGTCCTGCACGGCAAACATAATTCAACTTGTTTCTAAAAAAGGTAGAAGCTACACAGCCAAGCATTTGTATTCTTATAAACCATTACATTCTCATTGCATAATTAGTTAATCTCAAAAATTTACAAGCGTGTATCATCTTTATGTTGCTCACTCCTACCATTTTGGCATTACAGTAGAAAATATCCTAATTGTTGAAACATGGCACTTTTGACCTATTGAAAGTAAAGCAGCAATAAAAACAAAGAGCGCTTATTGCGCACTGTATACATTGTTCTTCATATTACTTTGGGCCTAAGCTTGCCATTATAGACCAGCAAAGACGACTTCATTTTTCGCCAATTTTTATCCCAATAACTTTAGGGTTACTGTGATCCTCCAAAGGAGAATTTCGCAGGAAGGTCTGCTAGCGTGAACTTGTATCCTCCTTGTTCCTCGTACTTTCTTGACTCTAGAAGAAATAATATAAAAATTTCTAGAGTGGTATTGCGAAAAGAATATAATTTGTCTAAAATACTAGTGAAAAAGTGTTGTAACACAGTGTTTTACTTTGAGTCATATACTAACATCAATGTATAACAGACTAAAATATAAATGAAATGTTTTACAAGAAGCTTCAACTGAAAACTTTCATTCTCACTTTATTCTAATTATGAAAAAAATCAAAACAATTGAAAGTACGAATAAAATGTTTGAAATATTCGCACGTGGGTTAACAAAAGGCCCTACTTATAATTCTGAATTTGGCAAAGTTATGTGTGCTTTGCAATGGTACCAAAGACCTATTTGTATTTGCCTCACACGTACAAAGAAAGGCCAAATATTTTCTTTCCACCATAACTTTTCAAGTTTTCATCGAAATTTACACTGAAATTTAAAAAATCTGACCCAAACTTTTTTCATCGAAAATTAATCCACCTAAATTTTTAGCACCGAATTTTTAGGTTATTAATGTAGACCCAGAGCATGAGCCAATATAGTGGACCTAACTAGACCTAAAAACCTGGACAAGGCTGCTTAAATAAACCCCTAAACAGCTACCCCCAACCCCCCCCCCCCCCTATTCAAAGTGGGACTAAACATTAGTAGCAAGAATATCAATATTGAACTGGGAGGAAGCGTGGCACAAAAAACCTAAAAATGTCCCCCGGTTTCAGAATAGGTTAAACCCAGACATTTTTGGATCCGGCCGTTTGTAGATGCAAACTTATCTGTAGAGTGAATTAAAACTTATGGACGTACCGTTAGCTTTCTGCCTTCGGTTTGCCTCGTTAATAATTTCTTGAATTTCGCCGTGTTGTTCTGGAGATAACGATGTGACCATAACTTCGTAAAACTGCGCGTCCTTCGTCTGCAAACCTGCAAAAATATCGAGAACAGAATGCAACCTTGCTCGAATAAATCTAAAGCAGAATAATAAAGGGATTGATACTAAAATGAGCTTTGATTGATTTGTAACGATACTTATCAAGCAATATTTCTCCTAACTATAAAAAGAAGACTTAAAAAAGGACTGTCCCTTATTCGGCTCCTAGCTTCATAACTGCTGAGAATTATACCCAAAAAGCCATTGCCTAGTATTGCCTACTCACTCTTCATGTACTTTTTTTATAAAAGATGCCTAGCGTCCTTCATAATCACGAACAATTCACCCGACACACTTGGTATTCTCAAAATTTATCTTTAAAAGCCTTGACTTTTACTAGATTTGGCAAAACTTCTAACACCTCGTGTTGCTTCAATCGAGTATTTCAAGCACGGGAGAGGGTTTATGGGTGGTATAAACCCTCCCAGAGTAAATTTGGATTTTGCTCGGCATGCTTGGCATTACTTACTGCTTGAGTTTATGGTATATCTGACAGTTTTCAACCGCAAATCCTTAAGGAATTTTCCTAGCATAACCCTTATTTACAAGAAAAGAGAAGCTATGCATTATTTAGAGATTCTCACCTTGTAACGTGTCTCTAAATGTAATATATTCATCTATGTATGGGTTATCATCGATCGGGGTCGTAAATATTTCTAAGTCATCAGAATCGCCGAAAAATTTTAGTCCAGACGATTTACTCTCTATCTAAAAGCAAAAAATGGTTACGTCACAATAAGAGAATTTGAATACTATATCATTTAGCAACGCAAGTAGGGCGAACATGCTGTAAATTTGGCAAAGTTTTAGGTTAACAAAGCAAATGAAAAGAAAGTGTGAAAATGAATCACAAAATCCATCTCCCCTCCCTCCTCCCTCCCAAAAATCAAATGTTTGCTGCTTCAAAGAGACAAAAATAATTATGTATCCGAAAATGAAGACCGAAGCGTGCAGCTAGAAGAAGCGTCTTTGATTGCTTGAAAACGCTAATAGTAGCCTTGAAACGTAATTCTAACAAGGAAAATATTCGTCAATAAGGTAACAAACTGGATAAATACTTTATCGAATGGGTATATCTTTGAAAAACAGAATACTTATTACAATTACAAAAGACATTATTTATAAAGTTAGGTCATACTAACAAAAAGTCGAGAATATATTTGGCTTTTCAAGCAGTTACATTTATCAAAAAGAACTACCAAGATCAATAATAAGGCATACGTGGGTTGATATATATAATTGGTCAATATTCAACACTAAATATTGATATCAAACCTGTTTTTGCAGCATATCAACATATTCGGCTCCATCTTCGTCATATTCGTCATCACTGCTCTCCAGCTCGTCACCTCCTGCATCAAAACATACAGGCAAACTCAAGAAGGTTGTTTAACATTTATAAAATGCTTCAACAATCTACTTAGATGTGATATGAAGTATTTAAGCGTTTAAATTCAACTTTAAGCTCAATACAAAACGAAGCAACAACAGTGGAAAATATATTCAAATGAAATAAAAACCATAGATGAACAGATTTTATTTTCAGAGACCCCCAAAAGGTTGAAAGCAACACAAACCTTCCTCGTCCTTGTCTTCTTCGTCAGCTGCAGTTATTTCTTGGAAAAAACAAAAGCGGAAATAAGAATACAAAGCACGACATGAAAAGTACTGTTGGCTGTTTGAACGCAGTGTATTTGATTAGTCATTGATCTGTATAATAGTATACAAAATACATACCATCGTATCCTTCTTTTAGACCTTTGAATATAGTGATCAACGACTGTAAGTATTGTTGAGCAAGGGCATTTACAGCTTGCGGTCTTTCGCCGCTCGGTATGGAAAGCAGAGAGCACATGCCAAGAACAAACGCCTTTCGATCGTGCATTCTAGGTTGGGAAATATAGGAGATACTGTAAACATCGAAAGACAAACGCATTTCGAAAATTATCACTAAAAAGTATGAGCTTCAAAATAGTCTATGAAACATAAATTAATGTGTACTGTATAATAGAAAATTCCGAATAAAATTCTTCGAGCTTTGAACACAAATTTTAATATTAATTTTATCAATCTCCTCCCTTCACCTTCAAATAACGTTGGTCTTCTGTTAAGAAGTCAATTATGTGTTGTTGTTGCATGGTATCCAACAAAACTTTTGCGTAATTTAGATACAGAAATTAAAAATAATCAAGAGATCCTGTTTTAAGGGACACTAACGAATATGAAGGCAGTGGATGCAGGGTCCAAGGAGAAAATATTTATTAAATGATTTGGGGAAAGGGATGAAAGGCTGTTTTAGGATAATAGATTTAAAGCCAAAATGATTAATTGTGAGATTTTAAGCAAAAAAACACAAATTTTAAGCAAATGTTGACAATTATTTGGAAGCTAAGCCCCTCAGCAATGCACTTCCGTGGTCCCTAAATAGTGGGATATCATATATTAGCTTTTATGGCTTTGATTTTCAGTGACAAAAAGCTATCAAATAGAACTAGACGATGTGAAGAACAGCAGAAAAAATCAGCCGCGTTCTGTATAGCTAGAAAATAAAATTCACAGTTGCAGTTGTAGAGAAAACCGCTTGTCCAAAACCCAGGTCAATAATTTATAATATTTTCAAAAACAACTAAAATGAAAATCATTTGGAGCTAAAAATAACACACGATGTAAAGCAGCAATACTGAGATGCATTAAATTAATTTTTGTGTTTAATTTAGGCCCGTTAAAAAAGTGAGACAGAGTCAATTCTTTGAATACTAACCCAAGAAAGCAATCAGTGTCTTTCAGCCATTGCGTGATAAACTGCGCTGTGATAGGCTCACTAGCTGATGGAAACTGCGTTTTCTCAAGTACTCCAAGAGCCAAAGGGCCATTTGTATACAACGCTGCAATAACCTGCATTAACAAGGTATTATCGGTATTATGTGAACAAATATCAGTGTAACATTGTACGATAGCTTTCCAAGCATAAATGCAAATATTCCAGAAATAAATGTAATTAAGCCCGAGCATTCAAAATAATTTGACTAAGCTCCGTTGAAAACTCTTTAAACCCCAGAGGGCCAGCCATGAGAACAAAGCCTGTTTATATTAATCAAAAAGCTACCCATTACCTCCTTATTCCGTGACATACCTTATTTCGACTGCAATGAATAAATAATTCATTTTCAGCAATAGTTCATTGAATGGGGGTTAAACCTATCATAGCTTGTTGTGCACTGTTTTTCAAGAAAGTGTTTAGGCCCGGTGTAGCACAAAGATGGCATTGTGGGAAACTACAGGGTGACAGGTGATTAAGTGACATTCGGCTAATGCATAGTAGTTCCGATAAGTCGAATATCCGCACCTACAGGGTTCGGACCTGGAATTGCATCGATATAAACGATTCTTGACAAAAGCTTTCATTCATTAGATATGCCTTTTTTCTTTTCGAGCAAATGAACATGAAAACGAATTCAATAACTTACTACTTGTAGCAGAAGAACCCTGAATTCACTCGTTTTCACTTCTCTCGTAAGTCTTTCCAAAGCCAACATCATGAACGCCGGCAGCCACTGGAAAAGAAGGTGCAGATTATAAACTATTTGAAAACAGACCTCAAAAAATGAACTCAGTGTATGTTGTTACTACTTAGATACAGTAGTGAATTCCTATTATCAACACAGACCGTATATGGGACTTACCTTTATAAATATTTGCTTTTTACACCCATTTTTAAATTTTGTACCACAAAAAGATTACTTATTTGAATCTTTCTAGTGGGTAATTCAAGTTTTGAAGGCGATCAGGAAGGGAAAAAATAGCTTTCAGTTCAGTAAGACATAACTGTTTTTTAAGAAGATTCAAACAGGAAGAAATTCGATCGGAATTTAATGGCCCTTGGTCTTATCGCTGTTCCAACAGTGTCTTATCGGTGATTTATACATACAACTGTATTCATTTGATGTAGTTGCAATATTTACCTGGCTTATTCCATCCCGGTGTTGCAATATGATAACTTCAATTAGTTTTGCGGCCTGTTCCCCTGGATCCTCCCCCGTCGTTGATTCCAAAACCTATGACAAAAGAGACATCACGCTACAAACATATACTCATACAATAGTCTAAATCATAAAAATTGTTCATATGTACTTTGAATCATAAAGAGAATAACTGCAATAAAGTAATGCAAATAAAGATTAAACCCATCATATAAAAACGTACCTTTTTCGCCATTTCGTACATAATTTCGATGTTTCGAGGATTTGCGAGAAAACCTGGTGCATCCACAGTGGCATAATTATGCAGACATGGCATCATTTCTAGAACACAGAATACCCAGCAGATTTTAAGCTAAATTATGACGAGGAAATGGAAATAAGCTTTACTTAAAGATAACATCAAGAGATTTTTGCTGGCTAGACTGCTCCTGTATTCTCAAAAGTTAATATCTAATGACGTAAGAACTTATATCGAATTTCTTGCTATTATTTATCATAAATAAACAAGCTAAGGATTTGGTTTGACAACTTTATGATTAGATCAGTGGTAAATTTTACTGCCCTTGATCAATTTTAATGCAAGGTTGTGGCAGACAAAATTTCAGCCCTAGAGGGGAACACATGACCATCATTGCGGTATTGTATCATAAAAATATTGAATCAGGTGTATACTATGACCATCTAATACGTTTTACGACTGACTAACTATACATAAAAAAATTGTGGCGGCGTTATTCGGTGATCAAGCACTTTGCTTTGCTCAAAAGAGGGGTGAGGGAATGGGGTACCTCTTGAGATTTTCTGGTCTTTGGGGTCTTTAATAGTTAACTTTGTTTTGGGATAGGATTATATTCAGACAAACCCAAAGAAAGGGTGTCCTGTTCAACCTTTTTTCAACAATAACTAACGATTTCATCAGCTATAAAAAAAATATTCAATGAGCTGTTAAAAATCATACACAAAAGCGGAGAATTTTAAAAAGTGGATTATCGATACACTTACCTTTTGAAATAGTATGAAAAAGTGGGGAAACTTAATCAGAATAAAGGATGGCAAAATAACTCAAAAACAAGAATCAATGATGCTGTAGCACCAATATTTGGCCTTTAAAATGCATCGTAAAGGATACAAAAATGAGTTTTAGTGAATAAACCACCCCCGTTTGTGAGGTAAACGACCATCGAACACAGTGACTATTGGCGCTTGTCATTTGACTGAAAGCACGGGGGATAACACAGTCACATCTTTACTTAATAATTTGATCAGATAGCAATAAAAGAATTTGATTAGCATCCTGTCTTTTGATCAAAAGTTTTGAAAGCAAACTCACTAACCTGTAAAATAATCGATAGTATCTCTTTGGAATGTTTCATAAACTAACTGAAGGAGCTGCCACATCCTTGGTGAAATTTTTACTGATGTGCATTCACTTAAAATTGTAAATGTGTCTTCGTAAAATTCTAAGAAATGATAAAACAATCATGAATTCCAGGAAGTTGTAAGCAGCGAAATCAAATTCTTGGAAAATTAAAAACAAGGAAAACA
Organism: Rhopilema esculentum; assembly: GCF_057945365.1. NCBI lineage: Eukaryota > Metazoa > Cnidaria > Scyphozoa > Rhizostomeae > Rhizostomatidae > Rhopilema > Rhopilema esculentum. The sequence goes on along the minus strand of NC_142816.1, from coordinate 2,368,477 downwards.
TAACATTTAATAGCTTATAAGATACGTGTTAGGGCTCTCTGTGGTAGGATACTGTTCCCTTTACTCGAGAAACTTTATCCTATTTCGAATGTTGCAAAAACTCATTCTTCTCTTTCTTCTTTTTTTTCTCCAATGTTGTCTATTAACTTAGCGAAATAACCGTTTCTCGAAATTCATACCTTATAAATAACAAAATCCTCATACATATATAACTTTATTAGCATCTTTTTCACAATACAGCATTTGGTACAGAGATCAATGATCTACCTTGCGAAATAACATTACATTATTTAGTCTTCCTTTTATTGCTGGGCAGCGTTTGCTTACGGCTTCCAATTTACCGTGACACTTGAAATTCTATATAGTCTTCTATATCGTTAACATCACCTTTCCCCTTTTTTCATTCCCAAGTACCAATTACTCAGTTTATTTATAATGGCCTTTAGAAATATCACTGAAGTTAACAACACCTACCCATATATTCTTTTTGTAGCACTGTGACTATAAGCTGCGAGACGAGTTCTTCTAATTGTGACATTATCTACAAGAAATGAAGACATCATTGATTTTCAAAGGAAAGAACAAAAGAGATGCTTTGTGAATTTGTTGGTTACTATTATCATTAGAATAATTGAAGTAAGGATTTTCAATATTCACATTATAATAACAGAAGACTTGATTTTTAAGTATTTACATTGAAAATAAAGTCAATCGAATTTACTGACAAGAAATGTTGGAACAAACAACCAAATTTTTCCTCTAAAATGACCTCTAAAAAGATCTGCTTGCAAATATCAGTGTTCAGCAATTAGAGAGACAAAATAAAAATTGCCTTTATTGTCACTGATCTCAACCTTCAGTCAATCCTCAATATTGCAAGGCTTTGACGACGAATAACTTGCACTTTTTTGGAGCTTAAAGGCAGCTAATACTGGAGTGACTTTGATCATTTATCGATTATACAATTGGCTAAGTTATAAATGTAATACTGTGATACCTTCATTGGTTAGCCAAAAGTGGATCGAAAGATTGCTTAAGAAACTTTATTATTTGTTAAGTGATCTAAAATCGAGGTGTTCTTAGAATTTCGTAACTGACAGATTGTGCAACTTAACTTGCAACTTCATGGAGCCGACACTGAAGTAACTTTGGTCATTTATCAATTTACAATTGGCTAATTAATACGTGTAATACCGAGATACCTTTATTCGTTAGCCAAAACATGGCTGAAAGGTGGCATAAAAAATTATCTGTCTACTGATCTAGAATCGGGGTCAGGGGCGGACACTTGGTCAAATATTGGGGGGGGCAAGCCTATTGTTTAAATAGGATGACGTCACATTTCCCATTGTTTTCGAACAAAAGACCATTGTCCTCTAAAGTATTGGGGGGGGGCCGTCGCCCCCTCTCGCCCCCCAAGTGTCCGCCACTGATCGGGGTGTTCTTACAATTCCTTAACTGAGAGGATTCACTTACTTCCTCTTCTTGGTCGAGTTCGCCAACAATGCATCCGATCGTTTCTAATACGCCAACTGCCGTTACTGATTTACTGTCGTAATCTTCTTCACTTTCCACGAGTTCCAAGAACGTTTTACACTAAAAGATAATAGCATTGTTTCCTTGAACGTCGTCTTACAACAATGATTAAACGTTGATAATAAATACGATACTGAATTGAATTCTGAATGCAAAAAAACAAGTTTCAAAAAACAGAGCGAGTGACTGCGAGGCAATAAGCAATGGAAATATTACCAAATAGCAAACGGGCCTAAAATTTTTCTGATATATATAAATAAGTATAAGCATGTTTTATTTAGCCAATGTGTTATGTAAGATAGATTCAATTTGAAAACAGAGCTGACTTAATTGCTGAAATCAATGGTTGTTTTTTCTTGTTTTTGTTTCCAGGTACCTAGACCTTCCTGACACCTAACCTGGTTTCTTTTATTTTCTGCTTGAAAGGTCTGAGAAGTAGGCTCAAACCGGTACGTCTCGCCTATAGGGAAGAGAGGCTTCAGTGCTATACACTACACTACGGGTGGACAAAGAAAAAAAGGAAACGTTGAATTAGGCTATTTAGGGAATCAGGGAATCTTCAAAAACACAAAAAAGAATTAAAAATATGTACCAAGGTACTTGTTAGCTCAAAGGCTATCGAAGAAATATCGTCACCAAAATTTTCAACCATCTTTGAAATCGTTCCAGCTAATTCGTCGGTGTGAGTTTCGCGAAGTAAAATTAGTAGCTCTGCAAAAAATATATCGAAACTGATCAATGGCACTTGTTCCTACTTTTACTGGATTGCTTACTTGTGCTGGTTGGATACCATCTTTATGGAACTTTGAGACGAAGGCAGTGAGCAAAAGGGCGAGTGAGCAAAATTAGTAAAAGAACGAGAGTTTGACGTCATTAGCTAACTTCGATCCACACAAAAGTGTAATTTTTCGGTCACCTTTTAATTTCAATTCATATAATATTTTCCATGTAGGTTAATTTTTAATCAAAAACTAAATTGAAAACAGCTAGGTAGAACCATAAAGGTTTTACAGTTTGTATACAGATAGCTTAAAAATATCATACATCTTTGCAGAACTTTGTCTAGTTATCGAGAAAGAACTCGGAAGATAAAATTAATTACGGTTATGGCACAAGAAAACCAAAGTTAACTTTCATTTTTTGCTAAAAGAACAAAACGCTTCTCATAAATATAATATTATCGTTTGAATACATTTAGACGAAACTTGCTGCTAACTCAAAATAAACTCTAAAAAATCCCAAATAGAATTCTATTTTGATCAGATACTTACTTTCGACAATATTCCTGACATGTGGTTTTATAGCCGCCATTACTAAAATAAAAATAATACGTATATACATATTTTATAATGAATAAGCCTAGTACGTAATGTATCGATCAATATTTAACATTTTATACTGAAAAATGACAAAATTAGGCCATACAACGTATTACAAGAGAAAAAAAACCTATTGCCAAACTTCAGAAACTCTCCATAAAAAGCTTGAAATACGATCCAATACCTTTTGACAATCTATGCTCAGAGGAATCAACATAAAAGAAGATCTCAGAAAGTTGAAGCAAAAAGCTAATATGAGGAATGAAACGTCTCGTCTCGAAAAAAGTTCACAAAGCAACTGCAACTTCGCCAAACCCTCCACAATGAAGAAAAAGTGTTGTTTGAGTATGGTAGTCAAAATTTTGTTGCTTAAATTTGCAATGACGTTCTTAAATTTGCCGAACAAGCCTTTCCTGGGTCAAGAAAACAGCTTCCTAGTCGTTTTAATTCTTGGAAATAACTCACCTCCCTCCTCGTCTCTTTCCAAGATGTGACTAATAGCAATCCCAGCGTCCACTTGAACCGGAAGTTCCTTATCATTACACAATGAATTCATTACATGGTTCACTGTTTGCGCGAGGATTTCTATATCGTTGAACGGGGAGACGGAGAAATGCTGAACGACCCAATTTGCCTAAAATGAACAAGGTTAGATTGTTTATAACCTTTGACGAAAAAGAGAATATATCTAGGTTTTCCAAAAACTTACTATCTGAAACAACATAAAATACAAAGATGTCCAAGCCAAGCATCTGTAAAAGGAAAAATCGAATACAGCAGAAAGTCGCCATATCTTCAGACTTTGAGGTCCCTCTGTCAATACTAACAAAATTTCTAAGGTGAATTAAAATTACCCAGTTTTATATATTTCCTTGTAAGATAAGAAACAAAATCTACATCTAGAATAAATTGAAAACGATAAAACGATTAAAAATGAAAGAAAATTACCCTGGCCCTCAGAAAGCCAAATTCACTTTGAAATTCTGGAAATATGTGTCTAACGAGTACGATTTCCATGTTGTTTCTGTACTCCTTTCGCTGAAATGAAACGACAAGACATGAAATCTCACCAGCAAGTGAAAACTGGTTAAAGAAAAAAGGGATTTTTACATCAGTGAAACATACGCTCTCTCTTCTTTGAACAATTTGATAGCATATTACAAAAGGTATTTACACTGTAGTTCTTAAAGAGCCATTGCTAGCTGGGATATATTGAGGGTTTTTTAACTCTTTTGACTATGAAAAAACACCCTAAGGATCTATAGAAATGACAGGAAATTAAGCTAATGTTTTCCATCGGAAAGCAAATAAATGTGGCAATTTCTTCATAAAGACAATGAGCAGATATCAAACTGGCTAGCCTACACATCTACTATAGGCAACCAATGACGATGGAATTCCCTTTTGGAAGCAGATACTCCATACAGTTCTTTAATGATCAAAACTGCTGGACGTACCGGAAGTTGATTAAGACTGAGAGCGAATAAATCTTTTCTATTGAAAACATTGAAGATTGATTTAGGAGAAAGACTGAAAAGGCTACCTTTGATAACTTTTTAGCAAGAGCTCCAAGCATGTGTAAGGCGCCATCTTTTTTCATTGGGTCAGGTGGATTTGCTGTTAGTATTTCCATGATGAATTGAATTGTGGGTTCCAGGACTCCTTTTCTCTTTGTATTTACTTCAATCAACAAGTTCTTCGCTGCTGCATTCGGTGATATGTATAGAAAGTCTTCGAAAAGATCTTAAACGAAAGACAACGTCGATAATTTTGTGGCCTTAATATAATCACAAAAAACCTTGGCTTACAAACATTGTTTTTTGGCTAATTCTGATAAATATGTTCCAATTTTTCTTTTCAGCATGAAAGGCTAACAAAGCCATTCATCATTGTAATGTCGTAGTATTTGTGTATACCATTGTTTAGTGCTGACCTTTTGTATTTTGTATTGTCACGCTGTTATTTGTATGTACTCCCTTGTTATATAATCAGTTCACGAGTAAACAAGCTATAGTTCAGTCGTGTGTGAACTCCCTCCAGTGGCGGACACTTGGGGGGCGAGGGGGGCGACCGCCCCCCAATACTTTGGAGGACAATGGTGTTTTGTTCTAAAACAATGGCAAACGTGACGTCATCTTACTGAAACAATAGGCTTGCCCCCTCAATATTTGATCAAGTGTCCGCCCGTGACTCCCTCTTACTCAGAACATTACAATCATCAAATATAATAAACAATTTGTTTAGTAAAACAGAAAAGCTGACACCACAATAAAATGCAAATTCAGTCTGAAATTACACTAACCATTTTTGACTTTTATGTATTCATGAGGATCTTCATTCCACAATTCTTCGTCTTCTTTGTTATGACACATTAACGGGAATATTATTTCTCTTATTATTGTCTAAAATGCAATGAATTCAAATCCTTCACAGTTTCAAAATTAGATCAAGAAAATTCGAAGGAGGTTAACGAGAGCTTAGATAATTTTTAAACGATATCTAGGTTCTCCTATTGGAGACAATGTCGAAAATTGATTCAACCTTAAAATAAGAAAAAATTCCAGCAAAAATACCTGGACATGAGGTCTCATTACTTTCCATGACCTTGCATTTGCAACGCTAAAAAAGAAAATATTTGTCCGTTTCATATTTATAAGAAAATCTGCTCTTAAAAATTATAAAAATACGACAGAGATCATCAACAAAAAAATATTACAAAAATCTGCATATCGGGTAAATTAAAAACGGGAACGGAATGGGAACTTTATGTTTCTAATACACACATTGTGTGCCAGCTGAGTAGTCTCTACAATATAAATTCAAGATTTAGTTGAAGGTCTTACCCTTGGTGTAAATAATTGAAAACTTGCTGAAGAACTCGTGGCGAAACATATTCTTTTCTTCTATGAAGATCGAGAATCTTTAGCATACTTTCCATCACACTTTCTAAAATTAAATGTGGAACCATAAAGTTTAACTTGCTTCGACTTTATTCTGCCTATAAGCATGACACTTAAAAATAGCAGTCACCCATTGTAAAAGCGATGGTTATTTGAATGTCATCAGAAAATGTCAAAGCAACGACAATCTCTTTTGTTAGGGACCTGTATCGTTTGATATAGTACTCGTTCTTGTAGGTCTCTATGTGATATTAAACTACTAGAGAACTTCATAAGCAAAAATATGGGTGACCCTTTGACACTAGCAGTTACGATATTATTCTCACCAGTAAACGCAGAATACATCATCCTACACACCACACTTGTCCCTCCAAACTCCTAGAATCCCTATAACCTACTGGAAACCCTATAATAATCTTCTTGCTTTTCTATGGCCGTCTTGCTTTTCTATGGCCTTCTTGCTTTTCTATGGCCTTCTTGCTTTTATATGGCCTTCTTGCTTTTCTATGGCCATCTTGCTTTTCTATGGCCTTCTTGCTTTTCTATGGCCTTCTTGCTTTTCTTTGGCCTTCTTGCCTTTCCATGGCCTTCTTGAGCCCGTTTGGCTTGATTGCAAGCCAATAGCCTTCTTGAATCCCTATAACCAGCCTATACCCAAAAACCTGCTTGTACTCTGATAACACGATTTAACCTTGATATCCTGGTTGCACCCCTTAATTCTACTTGAATCCCTATATTTCTGTTACACCCTTTCAAACACTGCGATTTGGTACCAAACTTGTTTTCGCATCAAATGATTACTTTAACGCTTAACATGAAGTTATTGAAAACATGTCATGCAAAATTATCTAATTATTTTGAGTGAAGTAAAAAACACTTTCCTTTGTTGGAAAAAATCTTGACACAAAACGAACAAGTGTTGGAAAGAAATCTTGTATCGAGCTTACATACCTGAGAAATGTTTGTCATAGAAATCAGCAAAAGCAGCATACTCCTCGCCGACCCCGCCAGGGCATCCATAACTGAAACAAAATAATAGAGTTCGAAGATTGTGCATATAGAAAACATCCTTAGGTTGACTGAGTTCAATAAAATGTATAAGACCACAAAAGAATATTTTAATCACAAGATTGAATTAACTCGCGTTTATAATTGTTCTTGCATATGTTTTTTCAAAAGGTCAGTGATACTTTATGATGTTCTTTCAGATGATGAGGTGAAATTCAGAAATTCTAAAAAGTATTACGTCATAACTGCACTGTGCAACTATTCATCTCAACTATACGTCTACGAAAAAATTTTCGATTAAAGGATGATGTAATATGCCCTACCGTTCGAAGATTCTAAACAGAACAGTAACAGCCCATTTCTTGCATTTCCACCACGGTGAGGGTTGCTCATCTTCATCCCAGCTTTTGGCAGCCTAATTATAAATAAAAATATCAATCGTACGATGATTGGCGAATCGTTTTCCTTATATTGAGGAATAACTATATTCTTGCCCTAGATCAAACATTTTGTTCTTTCTTTACTTATAGTTGGTACAATCTTCTTGGTATACTAAAGCTCACTAAACCCAATCATAAGATGAACGCAAAACTTCCAGGTTTAGAAATTTCTGAACTTTAAATACATATAAATTTACAAACAAACAAATTCCGGAAGAGTGTCTATCAAATATTGATCGAAAAAAACCTAAAAACATTACTTCAATTATCTAGGTAAAAGTGCTTTACCTGATAACCAAATATTGATAATGCTTTTAATAAAATCAATGAGTAATATTTGACAAATGAGTATAGCAATCATATTTTCCCTTTTTTTTAAATGTTCTCTAAGATTTGCATATAAGCTAAATTACAATAAATATACATACAAAAAATACTTTTTTACATTGTGACAGTTGCATACATCTTACCTCAGGTACAGGCCTTTCCATAATTGTTTTTAATATTCCCATCCACTGAGGAAAATTGTTTTGGTTGATTAACTCCAAAGGTAGATGAAGCTGCAAAAAAATGTATTATGTTTCAAGAAGATTGGTAAGTAGCAGCAAGGGTCATACATGCTTCTATTAAAAATAATAAAAATCTCAATATAGTTATAACCACAACAGGATACACAGGTTAAATGGGTGAAAAACATTTACAAACAGTTACATTTTCCACTAAACACATTATATATAGATAGTGATGATAAACAGGTAGTAATTACTTAATATGAACTGAAATACCAAGGTATCATTTTTTATGATGGAGAATCCTGCCAAACTGAAAGAAATACTGATAGTTTAGAATGAATAGGCTTATTTTAGAAAAAAAAATATTCTTGCTTTTTCATGTTATTCACTTAAATCTCATGTGGTATAATCTTTTAGTGCAAAACTTTAGTAAACAAATAAATACGATGGATCACCTGTATTAGAGATTTGAAAATTTTGAGTATCTTTGCTTGAATTGTGCAAGACTCTGCAGTATCATCTTTCATCAAACCAACACAACGGCTATGGAGTATTGGCAAAAACATTTCCATAACCTTCAGAACTGGGCCTCTGTCAGTTTTGTTCTTGTACCTAAAACAATTTGGTTTTTTAAATATATACAAATTGATTATAAGATTATAAAGCTACCATTGTGACTTTTAAAGTTGGACAGCCAAACCTCATCAGATAAAGCAGTCTGTGTTAATTATTATGAAGCTTGTATGAAAATTAAAAGATTCCATCCCCTTTGTTTTTATAGCCTGTTTAGCGTGATGGAACACCACAATAAAATCCTTGTTTCCTGCATGAAGTTGCAAGAACAACTGCTCCCCTATCCTTAGCTAGCAACTGTGTACCCCAATATTGATTGTGGAGTAGCAAGGGGTGTAAAAGGGTCCTGACCTGGATGACAATTAAAAATTGTGGGAGCAATGGGGGGAGTAATTACAAACATTGTTTCTTCATCTCTACTAATTGAGCTGTTTTACCATGACTTAAAGCGAAATGATGATGAAGAAGGGGCAAAAGAAGTTAATACTGGTAGCATAGTATATATATAAACAGCAGTACTAAGAACTACCCTGGAAAAGACAGATTAATGAAGAAGGAAATATTTAAGCAAATCAGTAACACATATTATAGAAAGAGATAAAATGGGAGCATGTCATAATCACTCTATGTGACATAAAATCAACATTTAGAATATCATCTGAGACAAAACGATGCACTATGCAAAACAGTGTGAATTGACAGACAATAAAATCCATAAATAGAGTATACATAAAAAACACGTTTGCTTAATTCTAAAACTGTATTTTGAAATTAATATAACTTTATTTTACATAGATTAGGACTTACTCATATTTTTTAGTAACTTGATGTAGAACAGTCAAACCTCCCAACCAAGTTGTTTGATTTTCTGATGTGATGTAACCATGCAGCTTTGGTATCAAACTTGGCCAGTTGTCTGGAAAGTCACATGACAAGATTTCTGCTATACAGACTGTAAGCTGGACCCTGAAAGCAGATAGAACAATCCAATTTAAGGTCAATCAAAAACCAAATGGTTCAGCTCACATGTACTTATGCACAGGAATGATGCTATTTAGGAATGACTATAACATTAGACCTGGCCATTTGAGGAAGGCCATAGTGCTTGCTTCCTTCCAGGCTCTACTCAAATGCTGTAGAAGAGCTACAGATTGCTCTCCTAAATTGCTCTTAAATGCAAGTTGCTCGCCTTAAAATCAATTTTTCCTCTGTTTCTATTCATATTCATATACAAATAGCTTGTCTGGAAATCACTAGGAGTGCTGTTTACTCCTCCTCTTGTTTACTGCAAATCTTATGACCAGGCATGTAACATTGCTTATTCATGAATACAAAATGAGCCTAGACATGATCTACATCCATTTACATATCAAATGGAACTAAACTGCCTCAAAAGTAACCAAAATCAACTAACTGCTGCACTAGGTGAATATTTACTGCATCTGCTTCCAAAGGAAACAGTTGACAGCTTCGTCACTAAAGTTGAAAATTGAGCGCTGAAAATAAATACCTTTACTTTAAGAAAGGTTATCTGCCAAGTGTTCAATATAGCTTTGAAGGGGCCTGAGAGCCTTGACATAATTATACATTTACACACACAAAATGTGAAACCTTATTTGTTCTGCAGCATGTGTTGTGGCCTCAACAATGTTTTCTTTCAGTGTGTGTTTGTCTTCATCAGGTATAACATATGGAAGATGTCCAACTGGATACAGATCTTCATTCCTCTTCACCCAGTGATGGCTTATCATATTTTTCAGATAAATCACAGCTAAAAGTGACAAAACAATCAGTTCTTGAGCATTAATTTAGTATGACATAAACAGGCCTTGTGTGGTGCAAAAAGCAGACACTTGACAAACTGAGCACCTTCAACTTTTTAGGCGCTAAATTGAGCACCATCAAATATCATCTATAAAAATATTTGGTTTTTTTCATTTATCTTTTAGAAAGCATAAACATGCTAGGTGCTCGATCAATCAAGCTCCTGGAACTTTCTAGGCACATATGGAGGCGCTTGATCGAGCGTCTTCAGTCTTGGAAAATACTTCCCACAGGCTTTGGCAATTTGTCAGCTTGTGAACCTGTTGATGATGCTTTTTCAATCTGTAGTGACACTTGGTCATTCTAGTATCCTAAACTGCCATACATTAATTATATATATATATACGTTTTTGCTAAATTTCTTAAATTGGTACCTTCTGCCCAGTTTATTGACAATGCTGAGAAACCAAGAAAACAAAACTTAAACCAGGCTTTTTAATTTACATCAATTATACAAAAATGTAAGACCAAGGCAAGTCTAAATTGATTAAAAATCCAACAGTACATTTATATATAATAGTAATCCATGTAATAAACACCAGGTTGATGCACATTTTCAAAGACACAGGTTACTTTGAAAATTCATAAAATGATGGTGAAGGTTGTTGCTCACCTGCTTGTCTGATTGGAATCTGTATTTCTTGGGTCATTACCATTTGCAGTAACACTGCTGAAAACCCAGGGAAGTGGGAAATCTAAACACAGAAAAAGAGAGCTTACTACAATTAGTGCATACAGGGCTGTTGCTAAAGGGGTGAATTTCATTGTAAAAAGAGAAAATTGAATTGTGTCCCTCTTTGTGTATTCACGAAAATGATAACTAGAAAGCTGAATTTCTAAAATCCAATATCCATTGGAGAAAGACCTTCCTTCCCCAGAACCATTACAAATTGGCAAAACTGTGAGTAAGAGGCTAGAATTCCAGTTTACCTTAAAGCATTTCCCTACAAACATTGCTTCCTTTTTTGTTTTGTCTTGAGTGGGCAAAACACCTTTATGCAAGGGCAATTATAAGCTGTGCAAATAATGATGAGAGGGTGTTTATAATCAGCTGAAAATAGAAAGTACTGATCCAAAGAAATGTTATCAAATATTAAAGCTAAATCAAATCCAGCATATAAATAGCAGATTTATGTTTTCCACACTTATGATTTATTATCAAGAACCTTATCACTAGTGAACCTACAATATTCTTACAAACTTGCAGTTGAATAAAAAATCTGGCATATGATAGCTATGGAACATAAGAAATTCAGCTTTATTTTCTAACAAATACAAAAATTAGACCTTAAGAAGGACTCTATACATATTGTTGTTGTGAAAAATTCTTTTTCTACCAAAAAAGATGAATTAGTCACTCATTTGCAACTCGATATCTGCAGCTGTATTTTGGCAAATCTTTACTTTTTAAAAATAAAAGTGTTATATATATATTTAAACTAAATTTTACTTTTCAGACAATGAATCTCATTTAATAATAAGGGTTAAACAAATTGATAACCATTAAGTATATATTGAAAAAAATTATTACAAAACAAACAAATGGGATTCCCAATGAAAATTCTAGAACATTTGTAGAGCTTGGAATTTGTTTATCAGCATTGTGGATAAAAGTTCATGGCAAATAGATCTTGAATTTATGGCCATATGGCTACTAAATAAGCTTTGCTGAAACCCTATGTTTTTTGTTATATGAGGCTCATTTTTTGTTTTAATTAACATTGATTTTTTACAACTATACACTATCAATTGTTTCTATGGACAATAATCAACAATTTCCAACAACTGCATCTTTTAGCTATATAACTCACAGCTGATGAGGTGAATATGTTAGAGGGATTACTCTTTAGGGAGGCAATGTAACATATCGATTTCTGCATTGCATAATAAGAGCTGAGTTTCAGACAATAATAGATAAACCAAGTATTTGCCATCAGATGAATAGACTCATTCTGTTAAAAACATGTTCCGGAGCTGTGAACACAATGCCATAGACCCTCCAAAACAATGATCGGCAACATCTCTGTTGTTTCCATAACTGTGTTTAACATTCCTATTTTCTTAAAGTCCAGCAATATTTGTGTATCAGATTTTCCAGTTTAGTCACTCCAACCTCAATCTTTTGCTCAATTAGCATGTTTCATATCAGTGATTAATGGCAATCAAATAGCAGTCTTTTTTAGAATATAAAAACATTTGCCTTGAATTTGCTTTTCAATACATTCATAGAATAATCAAAGAGATGCTAAAGAAAGAAACCAGTACAAAAAGATGTACTTAACATATGCAGAAGGTTTAACATAACATGCAGATAAATCATGTTCATCTCAAAAAACTTTTTCCACTATTTAAAATTTGTATCCGTTATCGAGGATTTGAAGCCCCCTCCTATTGCCTTCAAAAATTACGAGCCCCCTCCTATTGCCTTCAAAAATTACAAACTGTTTTAGACAGAGTTATGAAACATCTTATTATTAACGATGTACATCCAGACACATTCCTTACAAAAGGTCATCGCAAGTCGGAAATTTGAATATGAGAATCCTGACGGACAACACAGTTAAGCATTTGAAATTTTTCACACAAAACAAATCAAAAGCGAATGCTATGAACATTAGTACGCGTGTCTAATCATTGTAATTTTTCAGAGAGCATGCCGTATTTGGAAACCGGCCTTAGGCCATCAACATCAACGCACTTGCAGAACATCGCAAAATTTTCCTGGACCCAAAACTAATATATTCAAAGTATTACCTCTTCTAGCTTCTTCTCTGCTTCTATCCTCAAATTAGGGTCAAGCGTGCCTTGGAAAAGCGAAACTAGCTGTTGGTTGTCCATATTGCCGTTCATAGATGTTCGCTAGGGAAGGAGGAACGAATCCAACACGAGGCGATCCTCCCGCCAGGTACATTACGCATGCGTACGATATTTCATTTGAATATGACGTCATAAGTGCCAAGATCATACACGTGTTGCTTGTGCAATGGTTTCTGCGTGGCAATGGTTTGTTCGTTGCAATGGTTTGTTCGTTGCAATGGTTTCTTATCTGCTCTTGTGTGCAATATAGGAAGGCTGTCACACATCATATTAGCGAAAACATGATATTAAGGCAGTATTAGGTAAACAAGCTTTTAGTGGATTTCCAGTGTTAGTGTTAATGATTTATGATAAAGATAAACAAGCTTTTAGTGGATTTCCAATGTTAGTGTTAATGATTTCATATTAATTAAAGATAAAGATATAAGGAAAGCAGCCACCGATACCAGGCTCCTGTCACTGACTGAACCCATTTCCCATCATCTATGTTGGGACTTCATCGAGCTGGTTTGGTCTGGGAGCGCACTTTCGGCATATTTGGTTTCAACTAACTGTTGCTTGTCTTCAAAGATCATTTTATAAATTCAAATTTAAACTACAATTACATCACTTATTTAAAATGGAAATTTGAGTCGAATTCGGTTTTTGCATCCTTACAATGGTCATTCTTGGCTCGTTCGAATGATTTTCTGTGTATTCTTTAGTTTTGTGCATCAGAATCACAACATTTCTTTTCGTTTTCGCTCAAATATAGTTAGATTATATCAAATTTCACGAACCGAGATTCCTAACATACATTCACAAGGCGGGTCTCTGTTTTTGTTACTAGGGTGTAACAAAATACTCTAAAGTCTCGTAAAATACTTCTGTTGAGATCAGTAACTTCTTCAGATAGATTCCCTTTTCCTTTTCCTTAATCCATTTACTAGCGTATTGCTAGAACAGTTGTTCGATTGGAATCTTATTTCCTTAGAAAAAAATCCAGTTTTCACATACACGAGACAATCATTTTTTATGACTGTAAATTATTGTGAGACGTTGAAAACTTTTCGAAAAACTTGAAAAATCATCAAAAAATGTTTCGTCGTAAGATCGGATGTCAGATGTCTGCAGAAATATCCCTTTCGTTTCAGTCGGAATTAATTTATCAGATATACCGCAGATTTTGGAAATGAGATCTTTTTAAGCAGTTTGAAGGAGATGTCTTCATAGAGTTTTAATTTTTAGCTTATAATTTTGATTTTGAGGAAAAATCGTAATAAATTATTTAAACTCTAACGTCAAAAAGAATCAAATATTAGGGCAGAAGTGATAACAAAAAGGATGGCATTCTCTAATTTCAATTCAGCTTAACGATTTTCTCCTGAACAGGCTTAAATGACGGTTGTAAAATTACTTCGTAATTTGTAAAAAATGCTGATCTCACTCCTGCAAACCATTAATAATAAGTCTTCTTTTTCAAGATGTCAGAAAAGTAAATAAATTCTGCTTTTAACAAAAACATTTTTGTCAACTGCTTGGTGACTATTGATTCAAGTTCTACGCCCGTTTAACATTAATTCTCATGGCAAGGATGAATTGAATGCAAGAGAGAGGGCACATTCTTGAAAAAATGGCGTCACGTTTTGCAGGTTTTAGTGACTAAAAAGTTTTTGTGCTAAATTCTGGCACATGAAAAGCTGGCACGACTTTAAAATTCTCGACCTTAAAGCAACAGGAAAGTTGATTTAGAAGAACTAAAATCATAAAGCCAAACAAATTTCTGTGATAGCGTTTTTGTCTACATTTCTCATCTTTAATCATCATGCTGAAAGCCTTGTTTTATTGGATTCAATGCTGTCCTTAAATCATTTTTCATCGAAGGCAAAAGCTCTTATATCGGCTGTAGACTACCAGAGCATCCTGATATAGGGCAGTAGACAGCAAAAAAAAGTGGAAAAAATAATCTTATCGATTAGTTAATTTAATCGAATTGATTAGATATATAAATACATAACAAGATATTTGAGAAATACGATTTTGCTACAGAAGTATGCTCAACGTAAAAACGGCAATTTGTTCGGCAATCTTTATGCCATGCATCTGAAGTCACAGCATTGCATTAGATCGAATCGGTGATTACCAACGCAATTAGCAAAGCCTTGAGATTGGCCCCCTGTTGGTTGGCAGGTAATGCGGTAAACACATACTCGTTGGTCTGATCTAAAGAAGGTACATCTTGCACCAAGCTTTTCTGGGGGACATGTTTCAGCTACTTTTGTGCTCTCGTTGTTGCAGGTGGTAAAAGTAGTGACTGCTACATCTCTTCTTGCTCTTAATCTGTCCACTCTTGCATCTGAAAAAGGAAGCTTTGAGTTAAATATTATCCATATTCAAAGAGATTTTGTTGAAAAAGGCAAGGTACCAAAAAAGCCAAACAGCAAAAAAACGTCAACTGATCAATAACGTTTACTGTTAGGAATCTATGACAAAGCTCCAGGGGCTTACCTTAAACAAAAATTAAAGTGATGTGTCTGCCAGAAAACATAAGACCTTATCCCTGGATTTTCAGCAGAAAATGAGACCTTGTTGGTAGGCACATCATTGGCGGGGGGGGGGGGGAGGTGTAATTAAAAAGGTACTAGTAGTGCGAGAAGCAATCTGTATATATTTTTATTTGTAAAGAAAGATTCAAATTCATACAACATTGCTTCCAAAGACGGGGAAACAGGAGCCTTGGCTCCGCGATTAATTAAAAGTAAAAGGAAATTTTTCAGTCTTTATTTATATGTTGCCTTTGCTCCCTAACTTCCCAGCTAGTGACTGAGCCCTGCCGAAGCTTGTTGCGAAAACAAATATGAAAATTGTTTAATCATTAATGACATCTAAGTGCAAATTTTCCAATTACTTTTCACAATCTTGAGAGCCTCTTCTTCAATATTTTCCTTGTTGAAGCGCATCGTGAAAAGCAGGTCATATCCATCGCAATGTGCAGCAATCTTTGTACCAACTTCTGTTTTCATCATTTTTCGTACAATCAGTACTTTGAATGTTTCGACCATGTATTGTTGGGTTGGAAACTTTGACTTTGCCTGAAAACAATAACAAATTTTTTAAATAATGTTTTTAAAAAGAAGATTAATTTTATTAAAGTTTTCTATGCTACAATTAACAAGTCTATTTTATAGGGACTTTCAGAAAGTGGGCTAAAAATTTAGAAATTTTTATTCATCAATACATAGAGACGTAAACTTCTGCGCACTCGATGTAATTTAGATGCAGTTCTTTAGTTGCTTTCTCTTTCTTCAGACCCCTATAAAGTAACGATCGATGCATCGAGGTAATCAGGAGCACATTGTGACAAAGCAGAAGTTCATCAAAAAACATTATCTTAGCTCTGCAAGCTGGGATATCTAATTTTGGAGCAGTGATAACTATTTTGTGCAGTGATAAGACGGTTTTATGCGCTGATAAACAGTAAAATAATTGATTTAGAAAACTATTTATAGTCGTTGGAGGCAAATTTTACTCTTTTTGCAAACTTAAAAAATTATATATAAGGACAAAAGAAATATGATATGATGAATGCAAAATTAGAGGGCATGGCAAGCAGAAATTTGCCAAGGTTCCGTTCATCAATCTTTTTTTCTAATAAAAAATGTCCCGTCTCAGGTTTTTATTCAAATTAGATATGACATGATCACAAACTTAACAAAGCCGGAGAGATTGCAGAAACTCGATGTTGCGTTAACGTTATAATGTTGAAGATTACTTTTGCAGTTTTGAATGATTGAAAGGGCTGCCCCAAAATCCACCATCGCGTTTTATCAATGTTCATATCAACTTAAAATCTTTTAAAAGGATAATTCGGCTAGATAATGTAGCTGAGAGAAAATACATCTAATTTGATTGCAAGGAACCACGTGCTCTAGGTTGAAAGACTAACACTTTTAAGAAGTAAAAGCAGCTGTGCCAATTATTTTCATTTTGCTTTGAAACAAACGAATAATCAAGGCTGTGCAAATATTCCGAAAGCTGTGAACTGTAAGATATAGAATCGGAATATTAGAAAATTAATCGTACCAATTTCATGTTCTGTTCCATTTCTGCTGGCTTTTGTTCTGAAGGAGCGATCTTGGAAATGTAGCATTTCTTCGAGATCGGAAGCTTCATCGCACTTAGGCCCTAAGTAAATGAAAAAGAAATTATTAGAAATACTTCAACCTAGGTTAAAAATATAAAGCCAATAACATATCACATTACTATAGAGATTTTCAGAAAGAGCCCATCCCCAAATCGCTGCAGGCCTAATTTTTTCCATCCAATTCCGATAAGAATATATTGGACAGTGTGATATTTTGACAAAATATTTTTTGTAATGTAAACACAAGTAAAGAATCAAGTTAAAACTTCAATAGTAACATCTATTGTAGTTGCAGTACTTCAACAATATCGTCTATATAAAAGCATAAATGTATCAAGAATTGTAACGTACCACATTAAAGTCGTTCAGGAGATCTAATTCTGCCCTGTCCTGGTGCTGTGGAACTTTAATCTCTTCTGTATTTTCTTTAAGATCTACAATTACATCTTCAGTAAATGTTTCTCCATTTTCATTGAGCTTCATGTGAAAATCCTCTGCCTGAAAAGTAAAAGCTTTCTTTGACAAGACAGTGATTAAGCATTGCTTCAAATGATTCAGCTGTACTCTTCGACTAGTTGAGAGGTTAGCGGTCCCTGATTGGTACAGAAGCAAAAAACTAATCAAATGCGTTTTTCTCTCCCTCACATTACCTTCGATCCACACCAGGGTATAAATTTTCTACTTACCTTTGGCCTTTATCCGAAGTTCAAACTTCGAGGTACGATTAACGAAAAGTACCTTGGTATGCTATTTTTCCGATATTTTGTGCCATTTACAAGTTTTGCGGTACCAATAGCTAATTTGAATGAATCAAAAAAGGTAAATACCCAAGTTCTTGCGAAAAACAGAGCAAATTTGCCACAAAGATGAAAGAAATAAAGAATGCCACGCCTAAATCTTGTTTTCTCTTTTTTTCTGTGGATGTTTTTGCTGAGTTTATGGGCAGGGGTGAATAAAATCTTCCTTTACTGGCTTGAACCTGTTTGCAACAGTGACAAAGCAAAAGGGAGAATGGATAGTAAGTTGGGACATTCATCTCGGTAGCATTGATTAGCAGGCAGGTTCTTGGGCCCAAAGATCATCTACTTTATCATCTACTTCAAAATATTAATGGCATTGATGAATACTTACCGAAGCTGCAAAAACAATTGCCCACAAAACAACCAACGACTTCATTTTGGTTTATCTGTAAGAACAAATAGAAATAAAATCAGCTTGATCTTTTAAGACACAATGCTAACGATACTACATTCAAGAAGACAATTATATTCCAATCGACTCCCTACACTCTCTCAACTTTCTTTGCTCATTGCTAAATTGTCTGATTAGAGAATTCATCCTTGACAAAAAGTTCAAATAAACTTTTCTGGCAAACCTTAGCTACTTCCGTTAGTGTTCCAAACAGCCTTTCTGTCTGACATTTTTTATCATTTCATACGGCCATATATATAAGAAATAGTTGCAACTCAAAAGCCTCCTTGTTTATTTTCTAGTAGCAGCTATTTAAACGGTGCAAATTAAAGTTCAATAGAAGGCGTACATTGTGTTTTTAGCAGAACTTAATGATCCTATCGCGTGGGTCTCTATTGTTTATCCTGATTATGAATCCACTGGAAAAATCGTCTCAGTAACAGTGTGTTATTGAGACCTTGTTAGGATTTCATTTGATGACATCACTTGATTCATTTGATTCTCATAATCTATGTTGGTTATTCTGTTCTAATGGAAATTATCTTGCAAATTTTGTGACATTCTGATTCGGTTGCTAGATTGTTTCAAACATTTCTTTAAAACATTAACAATAGATAAATCTAAAGTTCACATTTTTGTTCAATGTACATACACGAAACAATGCATATGAAAGAAAAAGACAAAAGCGTTTTTTAAAGATTTGCATGTCATGACAATGAATATTTGCATGATATGTTAAATAACAATACCTTTCACAATTCCTATAGATTGAGTTTACTAGCGTAAGCTCTCGAATAAGCCCCACCTTCGAATAAGGTTCCCCTTGAATAAGCCCCACTTTCGAATAAGGTTCCCCTCGAAAAAGCCCCCGTCTTAATTTAATTTTTGTAGAATAAGCCCCCACCTCTGAATAAGCCCTCATGGGCCTAGGTACTGACTCGACAGGCACCGCAGAGAAGTGGGGCTGGGATCCCCCACTTTTAGCCAAAAATGTAAGAAATTTACCAATGAATCACCAACCATGCCACTTTTTATTCGGTTTTAGTCCCCCCCCCCCCCACCTTTATACCCCCCCTCCACATTTATCTCCGCGGTGCCTGTGACTCGACACAAATCCTAATATAGGAGTCATCCCAGTATATCTTTTTTTCAGTAGACCTCAAATACAAATTTACCTTAGTAATATTGTTTGTTGCTGCTAAATAAGCCCCAACATTCAAATCAGCCCTAACCTCAAAATATTTTTTGCTAGATAAGTTCCTATAAGGAGTACAAGGGGCCTATTCCAGGACTTTTGGTAATGAGATAAAGATAATCAGAGCAGTAATTTCACAAAATGAAAACAGCACAGCATGAAATTAATTGAACACCCTAACATGTTTAGGCACCTGCGCCGCAAATATTTTACTCCCACCAAAATATTGAATCTACTGAGCTAGCATGTTGATCCAGGCCAGTTTGCGAGAATAATAATGAGGTTTTCTACAAAAACGATGCACGATCATTTTGATTTTATGACATAACAAACAATACAATCATATATTCTTTAAATCGAGAACATTATGTTTTCGAAGTTTCAATATTTTTAATAACCTAGGACAGGTCAGATTGGTCATGTAAAAGAAAGTATTGTGAAATATCAGATAGAAAATGTATCATCAACAAGAATCATGATTAGGCTGATTCTGCGCCATCACACTAACATACTACCTCATTTACCGAGATCACCAAAACTAAAACATGGCAAGTTAAGCATAGTGTTAGGATTAAAGCAATTGGCTGCCCCCTAGCACTACACCTCTAAAGCCATCTCATTACTTATCATTTATTCTCACGAATAGAGTTATATAGTTGTGAATGAAATAACAATTTTTAGGTACTGGTGGTAGTAAAATGGTCAATTAGCCATTCAAAGTCGCCAACCCCTTTTAAAAAATACTGCCAATAGTAAGCACAATGGCGTTTATTCTGACGTTTTATACTCTGAGGAGTGTTGGACGAAAAAGCTTTAAATAGTATGCTGTGAAATGTTTGCTTTTTTCAAAGCCATTTTCAAGTTCTGTACCTCCAAAAAACTGCTTATATTTAGTTCAAATTCACCAAAAGCATTTGCCTAACGATTCGAATTTTTCTTGCCTCTTATTGTGTTTCATGAATCTTGATTTTCATAGACAGAATACTTTCATTTTGAGAAATGATATTTCGGGAGAGGCAAATTTAGGGGTCGTAACGGTGAATTCTCCTAAAATCTATTCGAAGACCATTCCCTATGGATGCTCATACAGTGCTATATTTTTGCATAGTTGTCGATTTGTTCATGCAATGAAATCAAAAGTCGAGGTGGTATTTCTTGAGAAACCTTGAACTCAAAATGACAAGATAGGTTTAGAAGTGACTGTGAGTTATTTTGCGACACATTCGCAACTAAAGATGAGAGCATAGGGAAATGGAAAAGATTGTGTAAGATTTACGTCAAAGTTGGCGGATGTTTACACTCTTTTTTATGAGAACAATTTTATAAGAACACGAGCCTCAAAACTGGTCAAAAATCAAATAAAAACACATCAAGAACAAGCTGAGGCTAAAATACTGTTAAATGGAATTTTCTCAAAAACGAGGATTTTAGCCATGTGTGGGTGCTTTTTCTGTGAATATTTAAACTCGTCGGCAAATGAAGGCTGTCTCACTCACTTTGTTGGCAAATGAAGCCCAAATACCCCCACCCCTCCTCCCCCCTTCCGTAGAGCGAAAAAGCTAGCAATCACACTGCTTTCACTCTATTGGTTTAAGAACAAATTAAGAACAATCCAGCTTCAGATTTTTGAAAAATTAAGAACAGTGTGCTTGAACTTAAATTTACTGGTTCTTTTAAAAAGGGGAGTTACGTTTCTTTGGCAGTTTTCGAGAATTGATTTGAAAGTAAGTTAAACAAAAGGTCACTGCTAAATTTGCTTAGAGTAATTATCAAACCCATCGCGAATTGCATTGTTTACCGTCATTCTCGTGTTCAGGCGCCCGTGTTGCATTATGATCTGCATATGCTGAAATATTGGAACTGCTGAACTAGCATGTAGATCCTACTTGATCCTACTTTACAAATGCAGTCAACTATACGTAATTCGAACTCCCTGGGAGATCGCCAAAATGTTTGAATAACTAAATATTCGATTTATACATATTTTCAAACATTCTAAATTTTGCCTTATTTACCCCTGACATGAGCTATATAAAGTCCTTTTCTTTATAATCGCAACTTCTACTTAATTGAAAATAGAGAAAAACTTTTTGTCAGCTGGTTTATCTGGCCTTTGACAAAAATTCAACACAAAAATAGGAAACGACGTTAGTCTTTCAGGGTTCGGCACGGAGCAGATCAAGATTCCATTAGCTTATATCAGCAGAAAGCTCAAACTAGAAAATTGAGCCCCTATATAAAGAGAGGTACCACTATATAAAAAATCTTAGTCTTGAAAAAAAATTTATTTGGATGATGAGTCAAGAAGATAATGATTTGATTCAATTTCTTGAAATAAAAGTAAGGCGAGCATTCCAAAAGCGTGAAATTTGTCTACCCTTTTGAAAAATTGTGATGATCATTTTGCTGTGTATAATATAGAGGTTGTAATTTTTGTAGCCATTTGTATTAATATTTTATATTTTATATTAATATTTAGATTTACGATGTTTTGTTTTGCTGTAGTAGATTAAGGGCCATTTCGGCCTATACGTCTATTATTAATAACGTCGTATTTTCCTGAGAGGGTCGACAGAATTGCTCAAAGTAGAACAAATTCAAATTATATAGACTAGAATTACACAGGTTTCGAATAAGACAGAGTGGCTTGTAAGTCATCAGCAGGATTGACTTCGCACTGTAGGCCAATGTTCAAAAGTCTCAAGGGTCAACTGGCAAAGGTCAATTGTAGCAAAAACTTTTGTAATACAGCTTAGACCAGAAGCACAACATCATCAAATCAAACTGATTAATTATCTTTGTAGTTCAAGAAGCAAATAACATCAAATATTATGTATGAAATTGATTTAATCATTTTGTTTTTGAAGTGTTTTTGATTATATCACTTTAACTCATGAAGCAATTTTCTAAACGTGAATTGGGGCCTTGAGAGTCACCACATGTTCACAACGCATCACATTCACCCACACTATAAAATAAACAAACAATTATTTTGCCAAAACAAAATTAATGTGTTTACAAAACAAATTTGCTCAGAATTCTTTTAAATTTTCATGATTTATCTAGCTGTTTTGCTATTATCTCTTTTATTTACTGCTTATCATTTCTGTATTATATAAAGGGCACTTGAGTGAAGAATTTGCACTTTCAAGTCAAGTCTAAAGGTATCTGCTTGCTATATGACAACATCAAGAACTTCAGGTACAACTTTCTCAACTCATAACTGATCTTCATATATTTAATTAATTATAGAAATTTTATAGAATTTTTTATTGTATATATTTCGTTAAGTAGCATCAAATTTTGAAAAAACTATACTTTTCTTAGCAAAGCTTTTTAAGTATATACTTATGTTTGAAAAATTACCTCTTTAGGAATAAAGCTGAGTGATTCTAGCAAGTAGCAAATTCTATTTTTTCATTAGAAGTAGGAAATGCTAGTAATGCTAGAGACAACAAAGTCTATATTATTTTGCTTGATTTTTTTTTAAAATGTTGGTTGAAAATTTGGCTTTGCCTGCTATTTGCTCTGAATTGCATTTAAAACTAATTTACTTTCAGGAACGAAAATGAAGACTTTGATCATTTTCTGCATCGTGGCTGCTATATCGGTAAGCGTCGTTTTTCAATGCTGTAAAATTCACCAACATATATAAATTTGATCTAGTATGATAACCTGAAAAGTTCGTTTTCGTCGACAAATAGTTTATTCAAAACTTTTGCTTTGGTGTGTTGAGAGTTTGCACACACTTACTCAATTGTCGTTACGCTCTGAACAAGACATAAACCAGCCATTTCTCATTTGGATGGTAAGCAGAATTTGAAGTCTCTTTGTAGAAGCTAATCAATGCTTAGCTTTTCAAACACAAACATACTCGAAGAGCAGGATTCCTCACCTTTTAAAGCAGAAAAGAAATTATTATGATTTTATTTGTAATTCCTAGGCTGAGAAGTTCCAGATGAAATTGGAAGAGAATGGTGAAAAATTTGCAGAGGAAATCGAGGTCGATGTTGCTGGAAACACAGAGGAGATAAAGGTTCCCAAGCATCAAGACAGGATGCAAGTCGACCTTTTGAATGACTTCAATATCGTATGTCTTCCAATAAGTTTACATGACTTCATTCTAGGTTCACTTTCAATAACCTTCGACTTTCAAGCTTTTACTCTACTGACAAAATAACAAAATAACTAACCAAATTTAAAAATGGAAAATATGATATTTCAATCTTTTGATCAAAGCTTATTTCATTAACGATGTTTTTTATCTTAGCTCTAATTGATTTGAAAAATAAAAACTCGTCGTGTACAATAGAAAGTAATAAAATGCATTTTATGTTTGTTGTTTCTGATGCAATTCATTTGTTGCCAGGGTTTAAGTGCCACAAAGTTACCAGCTATCAAGAAATGCTATATATCAGCCATTGGCACAACTGAGCAAAGCCCACAGGGAATGAAAGAAAGCTTAGAGAAGGTAAGATATTTTAGAAGACGTTGTTGCAGAATTTTACTAGGCTTTATTGATGCAGCCTTTACTGACTCATAAGTTGTTGAAAATCTTATTAGATACTTTAACCATGATAACATGTTTAGGAATTCTTTGTTTCAAATCAAAATAGACGTCCATGTGCTGAAGAACAAGATTACGGTTTAGGGTCAAGTCATCAAAATTCTTCATGTATAAGTGCACGTAAATACTATAATATCTAACAATTATAAAATTGTAATACCAATATTGTTGCTCTGTAGACACATGCTCGATTTCCAACTGAAAGATACATGGTAAAGACACGTAGCGATTTGATTGTTCGGAGAATGACAGCTGACGAAGTTGGGGAAAAGATTGTTGCTCACTGTGGTGGATACGAAATGCTTTATACTGTTGATGTCAGCCAGGGAAATGTCGAGAAGGTTGCAATAAGTCTTGCAGAAGAGGTTGCAGGTAATTAAAATCAATATATCTTCTTTTGTGCATGGCCATGGGTAAAGCATTTGGTCACCGAGGTTCAATGCTTGTTTTTTAAAGAATAGGTTTCATCCTCATCTCGAGTACTACTTGAAACAAATTAAGAGGTCGACTCTGAACAGAAGTAAAGAAAAATGATGTTTTCGATTGTTATCAAATTCGATCATCAAAAGCAAACCAGTTTTCGCCCAATTTGGTGATTGGGGTCATTAGGTAAGGGCCCAAATCCGGTTTCAGTATACTGAGATTGAGTTTTTTGTAATTCATTTGGAAAAAATGATTTTGCCAAACAGATGCACATTACAGTTCTACTAAGAGTTTTTAAAAAAAGGTGGAAAGTGCTCTATGCCTTATTTGTAAAAAGCATTTTTTCATGCAATATATGCAAGCCACGATTACATATGTATATCAAGAAAAAAGTCAGATTTGAGAATACCTTCCCTTATGCCGGTGTCATATGCGTTTCGGTAACCTTAGGCATTTCGGTACACAAACATGGCAATTTTGGTTATGCAAAAACGTACCCAAGCACAGCACTTAAACAATAGGGTACCAAAACGAATGTTGGAATTTAGCGTCCGAACCGGTCCGGGTACACAAATGTTCTGGTTCATATTGTTCAGAATGGAAAGAACAATCGAACTAATTTTAAAAAGGGGGTTGCTAATAAAAAAGGGGTGCTGTAATTTCCTTTGTTAGATTTATGCAAAAAGTACAACATTAATGGCGACTCCAAACTTTACGTGATTGACTATAAGATAAGTGTAATACATTTAACTCCTAAAAACGTGTCAAAACATCACATGATGAAGTCACAAGATCTGAAACACATTGCGTTTCACAATGCTACACTTTCGCAAAGGGTACCAAAACGCATACTACACCGGCAAAAATATGCATCTTAGAGCTAAGCAAAGTATTACTTACTAGCACTGTTCGTAACATTTTATTCTAATAAATGTTTGTGACAGACCGTTGTGAATAGCAGACAAAAGTGAATACACGTTTAGCTGTGAAATATTTAGCTGGAGCACACACAGACACTTTTGTAACGCACTATTCTCATCCATATACATCTTGTTGCATAATGATCATAATAAATATATGATTGCCTTCCTGCGGCCCCGACCTGCCCTTAAAATGGTCCAAATTCTTTATAAAAATAAGTAAATAAGGATTAGTTGCAAGATTTTAATTCTTATCTTTACTTGAAACTTAGTAACAAATTTTTGGATTATTTGAATTTTTCTTTTTTAAGGAAAAACAAAAAGGAGCACAATTATCAAAAGGTTTTTTGCATGCAACCTCGAGAGCACAAATGTCATAAACACTTGCAGAAACAAAGGAAAACTTGGTGCAAGATGCTCCTTTTACAGAACTGACCTCAGACGGTGCATCTACGAAATTGACTGCCCCGCAAACATTTCAGATAAGGGTTTATCTGCAACTTGCAAAGGAACTCATCAATTCAATTTGCTGCAATGCTGCGATTTCATCTGTTTTCCATTTGGAAAATAGACTTTCAAACTGCATTCCTTCTATCGTAACTTGTAAAATCCACAGATTGGTCAATACAATATAAAAGAATAACTAATCGGTTTTGCTTTTTTGATCATTCTCTGATACTCTCTCTAAGTTGAGATCCCCTTGCAATTCTTATAAGTGCTTGTTGAAAGAATTTACGCGCATTTCTCATTTTTCACGTACTACATACACCCAAACGTGTTGTTATGATAATAATGCTCCAAACTTCATTGTAAGACTTTTGTAGCTGAGGTTATAACTCGCCATCACTCTTTTAGTCCGGTCAAAGTTTCAAAAAACAAAGGAATTTGAAGTGTTCTTAAAAATTTAACTAGTCGATTACTTGTGACGACGATGATTTGAACTTTCGTTGGTTTAGAGAAACAATTGATTCAGCAGTTTATTTACACGCTGCTGCGAATCTGATTCAGAAATAATGTGGTTTTGTAAGCAAAGAGTTTGTACAGGTAGGCGCCCTCTCAACTTCATAATAACCAGGCCCTCAAAAGATAAAATTGAAAAAATATCTCTGTTAATTTCAAAGATATCTATGTTCAAGAGAATACAAGTCACAAAAGAGAAGATAAAATCCTTGGGAAGAAAACATTTCAGTATTGCTTACCAGGGGCGTTGTGGCTAGGCGGGACACCGGGAAATTTCTCGGTGAGCTCCTTTCAAGTGAGTTTTTTTAAACCCAGGAAAATATCTAATATGAACAAAATCTTTGGTGAGAAAACGCCTCACTTACATTCATACTCAGGTTCACAGTTCAGAATTAGAGGAGGCCAACATTTACAAACAGGCAACTGTGAAAGAGATGCGTGGAATATGAACAGGGCTTCCGAGAGGGGGACAAGAAGGGGCCTCGAGGTCTTGGGGTCCTCTTAAAGCAAGAAATTCCAATTTTAGAACTGAATTTTATCGAAATGCAAAAAAGTGCCAAAAATTTTGTAAAACGAGGTAAACCACTGTAAAAAACAAGCGACACTGATTGGTCAACCTATACAGTCATGTGCTCGTATTTTCTGATTGGCCTTTTTCGATCCACAACTGGGTATATAAATATTTCCAAGCGTAGAGTTTTCGATCTATGTTCTGACGTTTTAAACTCTGAAGAGTGTCAGACGAAAAGCTTTAGTTTACTAAATGTTTGCTTTTTTCAAAGCCATTCTGAAACGTGTTTAAAGCTAATTTAAAAGGCGTGGCCGAAAAAATTTTCTGCTCGATTCGCTCGCAGTGCTTATGGGTTTTCTGTTGCATTTGTGTTAGTATCAACTGTGCGCTACAGCATTGGATTCGTTTCACATTTTTGCGGTCTTAAAGAGACTATGGTTAGAGAAAAGGGGCTACACCCCAACAAATATAGCAGACGAACCTTTAAAAATGATAAAAACTGGCATCTTTTTAATATTACATAGGTGCATGGTTTCCAGGTACATATTATTTTTGGTGACTTGGGTTTGTGATTGGAGATATCATACAAAAGCGTGGGCCCCCTTGTGATAATTTTCTCCCGGCCCTTTCCTAGGAGCCACAACGCCCCTGTTGCTTACATTATACGTAGTACGGGCCCCTTTTCTGTATATAGCAACCCAAGAGGTTTGATGCCAGTCCGCCTCTGGATAAAACTGTTTGGGTTGATTATGGTTTGAAAAAAGACGTGGTTTGTTTGATTATGGAGATACTGTTTGGGGGGATAGAAATAACCAATGTTCGATGAAGACTCTGCAAGTTCTTCATAACAAATGCGCCAAACTGGTATTGAGCATGAAACCAAATGACTCAAGCACGAATTATTAAATTCTCACAAACGAATCGAAAATTGTTACTCTGCAGTAGCAGTAAATTATTCACAAGAACAGCCAAAGAAGAGAATATTCGTGTTTGCTTGAACTTTTGTATGCAATCACAAGATCATTTAGCAATGTATAAATGCCTATATGCTAAATCTCTGTATGCTTATTGTATAAGACATTATAAGATTAATGCTTTAAATGTATTTAATCAAAAATATTCAATATTATCTACAAAATCAGATAGCAAACTAGCTTAATAAAAATCACAGGTATCGGATATTTGCAAATCAAGCATCTTGCTATGTTACAATACTAAAATCTTTTCTAAAACATGCATCATAAATGTAAGTCTGACAAATAAATTTTTTGTGACAGTAAATAAACAGCGTGTTGTACGTCAAATTATGTCAAATAAGAAAACTATAATTAGATAAATTAAATGTTGCAATAACATTTCGAACATAACTCTATACCAGCAATTTTTTTAAATGGTTTCAATGGGTGTAAAAAATCAAGGTGTAAAGAAAAAAATAAAGAAATTAAAGCAATCAGCCAAGAAACAGCAGTTTGAGACGCAAGGAAATATTGATAACTAACATATTCTCCCAACTAAAATGGTGATCCTGTTTTTCCTAATGGTGACCCTAAAACGCGGTTTTTCCTGGAATGAAAAGTATAGGAACAAGCTCTTAAAGGGCGGACTAGTGAAAAGAGCTTGTGAATAGGTCCGAGGAAGGTAAGCAAAAGATAATAAAAGACACAAATTTTTACTAATCTCTTTTCGATTTCTTGGTCTTGTCTTTATTTGGTCTTATTTAAGACGAGCGCTTTGAGTCTAGAAAATATTACTGAAGAATGTGAAAGATACCAAGAGCGCTGCAATCATCACTGATGGTTCTTTGGCTGAAAGAGAACACGGCCATTCACATGAAGGCTTAGTAAAAAAATGGAGATAAAAGGAGGATTTTTATTTGAATTGTGTACACATGTTTGGATACACAAGCAGAAATAAAGAAGATATATATCTAAGGAAATAGAAGATAATAAATCAAATATTGTATAAAAGATTCGAGAATACCATTCCCTAATCTGTCATTGCAGAAATGTTTTAACTCATTCTTGACAGAAAGTGTAATTAACAATTGCATAGCTTACTTGTTGCACTTCCACAAGGTTGGGAGTTTTTGTCAGTGCAAGGATCTGTAGAAGTTAAGAGTGATGCTGGCTTTGTGAAATAGGGCGTTGACTGTTTTTCAATATTTGGTGTCGATGAGCTCACTGTTAAATTTAACGATTATACAGATGGTTTTCGTCAAGTTTCTTTATTCTTCATAAATAAAATGTTTGCTAGCAAAATAACCTTGGAATTTAGATCTATGCATGAGAATTAGTAAGATAAATTGACAGTTACTAAACCTTTACTGACAGTAAGAGTGACAGAAAACATAAAGGTCGCTGAACATGCAATGATTTTAAAAAGAAAAATATAAACTCGTAAACGAGACGATGATGTGGATAAAGAAAGGATTGCTCAAAACACGAATAAGAAAATGAGCCTTAAGAGGGTAGTGTTTGGGACGCCACTAAGATTGTGAACAAATATATAACAATTTACTGTGCTAAACCATATCTTCAGTTGAGTTAATAATAAAGCCCTGGTAGAGACTTAAAATCAAAAACCGAGTTAGAAAGCGGCCTAAAAAGCAAAAGCAGTCTTAGAGTCTGCACGCAGGCTACGTATGCCGGGCGAAATATCAGCCATAGTTAACTACGTGTGTTTATTGTTGTTGGGTCTCGACGCGTTGCAGTGTTCGTTGTTTGCTACATTACTTTCAAACAACTGGTTGGTTATTTTCTGACCTCAGGACTGAGTTTAATCAATATATGCATTGACCACTTGAGGTTCTATGTTCTAGGTTCTTGTCGTTATTTGTCCAGAAGGTCGATTACAAAAAGCATTCACGGGGAAGGGTAGGGGTTCTTCCTTAGTGAAGGTGCCTGGGGATGTGTTTCAGACTTCTAGTCTAGCCAAGAGTATAGTTTTTGCAATTTAAGTCTAGTCAAGGTCGGGCCAAGGATTCCCTTTAACAATATTGGTCTAGGGAACTGAAAGAAGAAATTCAATCCTGAAACCCATTTTTGTTGATTAAAAACTAGTAAATAAAACAAATTGACTTTTGAAGTTTCAGGGTTGAATTCAACAATGTTGAGATATCAGCTGACTCGAATTGCTTGGTAAATGAATCAAGCCAAGAGTATCGTTTTCAACATAAGTCTACCCAAGGGTATCATTTTTTGTAGAAATTCGTCTAGCCAACGATACCACTTTGAACATGCCCGCGGCAGACCCCTACCCAGAATATAGCCAATAACCAGTGGCGTAACGCAGTTTAGGGCAGCTTAATTCGATAATTAGGGGCCCTCGGTCAAAAAGGGCCCCCAAATTATAAATGCGTCCATGTTTTTAAGACTTCACTCAAGTTCACGTAAACTTCCAAAACCCCCTTTCCCTTGGCAGAATTAGACTGGTTCAGTTGTAAAATTATTTTCTTGAAAATCTTGCATCAGATTGGTAATGATTTTGTAGACTATTAAGAGTCGCTAACCACCAATCACAAAAATTTTCATCGTATCTCGTGATACAATGACGGATGAAGAAATTTGTCCAAGATTGGAATGAAAAGAGCGCTGTTGAACAATGTCAGGAGGAGGCAATGGGGTTTCATTGGGCATGATAGAAAGAAAGATCATAGAGGCTGAGATGACTGGGGAGAAAAAGTTGGGTGTTTAAGATGGAAAAAAACTAGGCAAGATTGCAAGAGATGATCCACCGTGATCCTTCTATGGCATTCGATACCATGACACCAGAAGAAGAGATCTCGTGACATAGTTTTCCACAGAACGTCCTTCTCTATGTACCTGTTCTCGTCAATGCCACAGAATATTGCACTAATTCGAGATTTTGCATCGAATCGTTTCAATGATTGTTTTAACTGCCTTTTCCTACGAAATATGGTTAATCACCCCACCCCACCATAGTAAAAGATGGCTCCACAAAAAGACTTATTAAGTTCATTCAAGGCTTCTCTTCGAATATGTTTATAAAGATATTTGAAAGTTTCTAAGGTGCAAGTTACACTATACCGGATTGCTATCGGAGCGGAGTAACTTTCATATCGGATAGGGGTTTGAGTTACACTACGCCACACCAATCCGATACACAACGCTCTGATAAGCGGAGTGAAAATCACTTCGCTCTGGAGGTGATACGAAAATCGCTCCGTAGCGAAAATCGGAGTCACTCCGTAGCGGAGCGTTGTAGTGTAATCGCACGAATCCGATATGCTCCACTTCGAAACAAAGGATTTTCTTATTGTTTTCTGATTGAAGCAATTCGATCGATAGTGAGCAATGGCACTTTCTGAGATTTTGTTGCTGTTGGATAATGCCAAATCGAAATCATCAAAACATTTTCGTATTTGGATTTCATTTCTTCCCAAATTTTAATGAAGTGACCCTTGGACGAAAAACATACTTTAACACATCAGATAGCAACACAATCTCGCTATCCGTCCTACGAACCCCATTATTTATAGTTCAGTTTCATGGTTGTTTTCGTCATGTTATGCATAGCTATTGAAAAAGAATTCGCAACAGCACATAGATTCGAAAATATCGTCAAAAATTTAATCTGGTGGATTTGGTGTACCAGAAATGCAAAGGAATAAAGGCTTATGATCGAACGGAGCGTCGTAGTGCAACTGCTAACCTGAATATCCCTCCGGAGTAGAAGTTACTCCGCTCTGCTCCGCTCCGATAGCAATCCGGTATAGTTTAACTCTAGCCTAAGACTTTTCTCGATTTGACAATAGACGCATTGATATGTTTAGAAACAGAAAATTAGAGCCATGTATAAGAACAACGTATTCCGAAAGGAATTACAATTTAAAAGAAATTCGAAGCCGAAGCTCGTAGCCCTGAGCTAGGGAACCCTGCCAGGTGGTACCAGTCGGGTCAGGCTGGACCTGTAAGCTAGTGGAGGGAAGGGACGCTTTAATTCCCCATTCATGTCCTGTCGGAGCATGCCACTGCACTTTTTAACTAATCGAGAAATTAACCAGCTAAATTTATTTTCAAAGGAAATATGTAAAGAAAATTTTCAAAATTCAGGATACAAAATGGCATGCAAACGCGCTGTAAGACAGATTTGGAAAGGCAAAAATACATACAAAAATTGCGGAGCATACTTACTAGTTGTTGGTGGTGATGCTGTACTTGTCTGGTTTATCTTGATCTGCGATGCAACTACTGTGTTTCCAGCCATAGGATCATTGGCAGTACCATATAACTTCATTGACCAGTTGTACAAGGTACCTATCAATGATGTACATTCATATCTTAAAAGGTGTTTATATATAGTGTGTGACCATCTATATCAGAAGTATAAAAAGCAATGAGGACTTTTCACAAAATATTGCTAAAAACTAAAATAAATGCATATTTTCACAATGATTGTTACGCTTTGTAGGTAATTTAACTTGTTTATCACAATGTTTAAGAATCAAATGTTTACCATTTTGTTTTGGATCTGGTTTGACATTTCTCAACCTAATTTGCCATCTTCCTCGAGGATTCTCTCCCCAAAACTGTAAGGACATTATTGACAAGTTTTTTATCTCCTGAAATGAATCCATTATCCTTCCTGCAAGAAATCCATATCATTTTGGCATTTTTCTAACATCAAATCACAAATTATATTTATATAAGCATATTGTTTAGAAACAACGTGCTAAAAAATGTCAACGGTAATCTCAAAACGGAAAAGCAGAATTTATCTCAATATTTTGTCTCAAATCACCTGAGCGTAGAAGAACAGATATGCTCCCACCAGGGCTTTCGACCTCAATTTCAAGGTTGGTTCGACGAGTAAAATTTAAGGAGAACCGCATGACAACATGTTCAAGAAAGTTGATCCTTTTCCCCTCTCCTCCACAGAGATTTGGCCATGAGGACAAATCTACTATTTCTGTTGTTGTTGCAACTCCATCAATACTACAAGTTAATTCATGATAGAATATACAAAACAGAAAACAATCCATCACAGTGATTACTTATTTAAATTTACGAAAATTATGAAATGTATTGTCACTTTCTTTGACCTGCTTCCCTTCAGACTTCATATCATCTTCATCCTTCATAAGTTCTTCTGTTTCAATTTCTGTTCTTCCAACATGAAGCAGCCTCATGTTTACAAAAGGCGGTTTTGACCTTCACCTCGAGTTATTTGCTGGACTATTCCAGAATTTAATGCGGAAAAATTGCACTTGCTAGCACTTCCAAACAAACCCAGCTGTCCTTTTGGCTAATTTGCCGATAAACTAGCTTTCAAAAATTCGGGTTAGAGAATCCCAACGATATTTTCAATTAATTTCCGTCGTATTGTTTTGTTCGTTGCCAAGTTGTAACAGCCAAAATGAAGGCTTGGCTCAACTGTTTAGCTGCTCAAACTAAAAAGATAAATCAACCTTGGATTGGATGTTCCTTTTTGGAAGACACTAAACTTTAATTTTCTTTGACTAGGACAAATTTTTTTCCAGGGTTGCCAGATTTACCTTTTTCAGAGTCAAGTTTCCTGAAAAATTTTCTTTTGGCCTTTAGATCTGGCCTTTTGCCCTTTTTCAGTAATAATTTTTTTGGCCTTCTTTGGTTAATTCCATTGGCAACCCTGTTTTTAAGGGGTAATAAAAACATCGAAGTAATAGCTAGCTTTGAAAGGTCTTTACAAACCCTTCATAACAGCGGAGCTTGATTAAAGATACAAAAAACTGGCTAGCAAGTAATACCCCCTTTTGCGATTAAACATAAATATTTCTTTGTGAATAACATTCTAGTTATACGTGCATACCGCTTCGGTGTATTTGGCAATGTCATGACGCATTCCAAATGTTGCCCGACATTTGTCCAGTTTTTGGCATTGGTCGTCAAGGCGTCAGCATCGAGCAATCCAAAACCAAAAAAGTCACTGTCTGAAATTAGCAAAAAGAAGTTTTCTTTTATAAAATAATTTGGTAAATAGCTATTGGTAACTGGACATTTGTGCAGCAGGGAAACTAAAGAGTCCTTTAAACTGAAAAAAACCAATGGAGACAATCTACTCAGCACGTAGTCAGTCTCAGACAACAAAGGAGAGGCAACGAAAGACCATGAAAATTAAGTAGCTGCAAAAGATCCAAGGTCCGTATGTTATTCTGGACATATTTATGTTTGCATCAAATATTTTGATAACATTTTGCCTTTTTTGAGGAGCTAGTCGTAGATTTTTCAAAGTCAACACTACTTACATCGAAGTCCAGCTTTGTTTATTTTCCATTCGACTGAAGAGAACTTGGAACACGAGCTTCTAGCAACCAAGTGCTGCACATCCCGCCAACCAAGATTGGAGCTAAAATGAAGAAGCAGAATATAAAAGAGTATTTTACAGACGTGCTTGGTTTCCACTTGATTTGCTCTGATCGAATCCTCTTTCAAAGGAGTTGTGCGAGCATGGCGATTTAGGTGGAAGCCAACCTTAATAGTTGGCTTATAATTTATTTTATTTGGTTTTTGATTGAAAGCCAATGGCAATTCCGCCCGTCTTTTAACCTAGAACCTGCTATTAGCATTCTGTTCATGCTCTACTTTGTAGACGCGGAAGATAATCACCCTTTTTGCCTCACTAGAAAACAGCAAAATCAAAATATCAAAATGCAACAAAATGCTACATGCAGAATTTTTCTTTAGTAAGTGTACGAAGTATAACGCTAAAGCGTAGATCGTGATTTTGTCTTTTACAAGATAAATAACGTGTATGGTTCTGAAGTCCATTTAAGCGCGTTCATGTTCATAGTAATAATGATATATTAATAAAGGCATTTATATTGCGCCATTTATCCACTCGGCTCAAGGCGCATTACATAACGTTCATAAAACCAATAGAGAGATAATCTACAGTATTAAAAAGAATGCTAAGAAATTGTTCGTAAAAAAAAAGATCTAATTAAGCTGGCGTCTAACTTTTTTATTAAGTCAGATAAAAAAATAAAAGTCATCGTTCTGGATTGTTGACTAAAGCAGTAGGATTACATTAAGATTGAAATCTTAGACAATAAATGTTGATGAAAATATTCTGATTGTTGATGATGAACGTTGATGAACGTTGCATAAATTGTGGGATATAGGATTAATATTCTTTTATAAATTTGAGAAATGATGATGGCTGCTATCTTATGCTATCAAAAATTATTCTATCCTATGCTATCCTATGTTATCATATGCTATCCTATGCTATTCTTTGCTACCCTATACTATCATATGCTTTCATATGCTATCCTTTGCAATCCTTTGCTATCCTTTGCTATCCTATGCAATCCTTTGCTAATCTTTGCTATCCTATGCTATTCTTGCTATCTTATGTTATTCTTTGCTATCCTAGGCTATCCAATGTTATTCTTTGCTATCCTATGTTATTCTTTGCCCCCCCCCCCCTTTACTATCCTATGCTATCCTATGTTATTCTTTGCTACCCTATACTATTCTATGCTATCCTATGCTATCCTATGTTATTCTTTGCTACCCTATACTATTCTATGCTATCCTATGCTATCCTATGTTATTCTTTGCTATCCTATGTTATTGCTATCCTTTAATATCCAATGGCATCCTATGCTGCCTCATGCTACCTCGTGTTTTCTTATGCTATCATATGCTATTCTATGCTCTCCTATGCTATCCTATGCTATCCTATGCTATCCTATGCAATCCTTTGCTATCCTTTCCTATCCTTTGCTATCTTATGTTATTCTTTGCTATCCTAGGCTATCCAATGTTATTCTTTGCTATCCTATGTTATTCTTTGCCCCCCCCCTTTACTATCCTATGCTATCCTATGTTATTCTTTGCTACCCTATACTATTCTATGCTATCCTATGTTATTCTTTGCTATCCTATGTTATTGCTATCCTTTAATATCCAATGGCATCCTATGCTGCCTCATGCTACCTCGTGTTTTCTTATGCTATCATATGCTATTCTATGCTCTCCTATGCTATCCTATGCTATCCTATGCAATCCTTTGCTATTCTTTCCTATCCTTTGCTATCTTATGTTATTCTTTGCTATCCTAGACTATCCAATGTTATTCTTTGCTATCCTATGTTATTCTTTGCCGCCCTATACTATCCTATGCTATCCTATGTTATTCTTCACTACCCTATACTATCCTATGCTATCCTATGCTATCCTATGTTATTCTTTGCTATCCTATGTTTTTCTTTGCTATCCTATGTTATTGCTATCCTTTGATATCCAATGGCATCCTATGCTGCCTCGTGCTACCTCGTGTTATCTTATGCTATCATATGCTATCATATGCTATCCTATGCTATCCTATGCTATTAGAAATAGCTAAAAGGGTATTACTGTATAAATTTTTTAAAATGAAATAAAATGAGAATGAAAAAATCAATATCAGTTTTACAATCATTTGATACATCAGCCAGGGTATGAAAGAATTAATGAATCTTCTACACTTTTTAATCAGTTGCTTTGTATCGTATCGTATCCAAATCACTAAGGTCAATATAGATAGGACTCCTCTAAACTCTTACATCTTAAGAACATGATAGTATCATGAACACGCATGGAAGTTGTCGTGTTTCTAACTGCACAGGGAAGATAACTGATATAGAGAAGAATGGAGAGGCCCCCCCCCCCCCAAGACATAAGCCTTGTAAAACATCAACTTATCCTTTTTGCGCTTTTTTGTGTTCAACAGCTTGGACAGAAACCAAAAATTTTATCATTACCAAAAATTTTTGAATATCATAGTCTCAAAACCGCATCTAAACAAGCTAATCCAGTAACTTGTTGGTGATAATAATGTGTTAAAACAATATTAGAACTAATATTTCTCAATATTATAGAAGTAGTCATCACTGACATTAAAGAAACATTTCAAGTGGGCTGAGGCAACAGGAAAACTTTTCTTCATTGCTTCACCTTTCGGAGGCCTCTCAGATGCCAGGCGTGAAGCAGAATTACAATCCCAAGATAAAATGTTTGCGCGTATGCTTTCTTGCCAGGGAATACTGTCAAGGGAATTACAGTTCACAAAGAAGGAATGTAAACTTTGAACA
The DNA here is from genome assembly GCF_057945365.1 of Rhopilema esculentum. Classification (NCBI taxonomy): domain Eukaryota; kingdom Metazoa; phylum Cnidaria; class Scyphozoa; order Rhizostomeae; family Rhizostomatidae; genus Rhopilema; species Rhopilema esculentum. The sequence continues at coordinate 2,331,583 of NC_142816.1, read as the reverse complement.
TCAGTTATGACACTACATAGGCTAGACAACATACTTTGCTTGAAGAACCAATGCTAATATTCCTGCAGCTACAGCATTGGCACCAGATGATGCCCCATCATTCTCAATGCATTTATTTTGTAATGCACATGATGGCTGAAAGAATAAAACTGTCACCCTTATTTGTAGAAGGCGATGCTGCAAAAATTTAGTTATGTAGCTTCAATTAGTCCCCCATTTCTATTACCTTAGGCATAAACATAACTTAGTTCTACATGGTGAATGGTATATGTAGTAACCTTTTTCAGAAACCCATAATGTAGACGTTATGGCAAAAAAACTGTGATCACATAACAGCTTCATTAGAGGAAGGGACTGGCTGCTTCTGACTTTGCCATGTTTTGCCTTGATCCTACATTCTTTCCTGTTACAACACTTATGCCAATTGTGATGTAACATCTACATGTTTGGTTCAAATTCAAATATATCAAAAACCTATGATCGCATAACAGCTTCATTAGACTTTGTTCCATATAACATTTTAGCTCTTCTGAATGTTTAGAGAAAGTGACGTTTTCAGTAGATGAAATAATATCAATATTGAGACCTTTAAATCTCGGGTGCATATATTACATAAGGTTAAAAACAGTCCTTGATTAGAAATTTAATTATTGAAAGACATTTTAAAATATTAGGTTATTTCAGAAAATTGATCCCTTGTTGTCAGCCTACAGACCTGTTTAGTATGTAGCAGCGAAGAAACGTCATATTTGTAGTGATTCACTGTATTTTTTTGAAATTTTTTTGAGAGTTTAAGCATTCCTATTTACGGTGATTTACGTATGCTTTTACTAAATCTAATAGTATCCAATTTCTAAAGCAATCAAAGTCCTTATCAACGAAATAAGCTTTTAGATAATACATGCTTCCAGTTGCAATACAGGGATCCGGAGAGTGGAGGAGAAGGGTAACGGGCAATGTCTTCACAAAACGAGAAGCCTGTATCTTATATTACGAAATGCATTATTTTTGCACCAAGTCAAAGCTACAACCTTCTAATGGTGCCTTTTATCGCAAGGTAACTCTAAAAAATACAACAAACGCCAACTCAATGAATTTTCATTGCAACTGGAATATCATCAAAAGGCAAGGATTTGAACCAAGAGAAAATATGGAAAAAATGAGATCTTAAATATGCTAGTATGATTTAAAAGAAAGTCTGTTTTACCTGTGATTCTATAAATAGCAGATTTTTCTAATTGCAAAGGTAACTTGCAATTAACGACCAGAGCTTGTGCTCATAAGTTGCCAACATCTACATATTTGGTTCAAATTCAAATATCTTTATAGGGAGCTCCTTACCATGCGATCATGGGGATACTTTAGTCCTAGTGACAAATCTCTTGCATAAGTGACAGCATGTACAGCAGAACATGCCATGTTTTGCCTTGATCCTACATTCTTTCCTGTTACAACACTTATGCCAATTGTGTAAATAGAGGTAACATATTCGTCAAAAGCGCAACTTCCGTTGAACTGCCCACTGTTTCCGGCAGCAAAGAGATAGATACTGCCCTTACCACCTCTTCCCTACAAAAATAAGAGGTGATTCAGTGCCTTCTTCATTAAATCAAGGAAGGAAAAGGTTTATTTCGTATTTTACATAACATAACATAACATAACATAACATAACATAACATAACATAACATAACATAACATAACATAACATAACATAACATAACATAACATAACATAACATACATAACATAACATAACATAACATAACATAACATAACATAACATAACATAACATAACATAACATAACATAACATAACATAACATAACATAACATAACATAACATAACATAACATAACATGTGTATTTTGTACCTTTTCAGTGGCATTTTTTATTGCAGCTTCAATAGGCTCTTCTACGTATCCAACAGATGCTGAGTAAATTGACAGAGGGCCCCAAGAACACAAATATATGTCATTAATATGGTGTGCGTATTCCATCATATATGCGAATCTCTTCGGGTTCGCTGGTTCTGAACTACCAAGATAATGCTTGATGCCTTAAAATAAAGAAGCATTCTCTCAATAAACAAAAATTGATTAATACTAACCGTATAGGAATACTATTTTTATTCAAGATGGGGGATGCTAATAATCTGAATTTTCGTAGCACACTAACGAAAAGTTAATTCGCAAAAAGGGAAAGGGATATAGGCACAAGACACTTTCGTCGAGAGAACCTTTTTTCAATCTTGAGAAAAACTTCTTTAACATGCTGGAAAAACAATTGTTGTATACTGATTACGGAGCTCCAAGGGGTAAAAACATAGCACTCTTTGAAATAGCCCTAAAACTGAGGTTTAACACAGTGGACAATTTGATCTAACAAGGAGACAGATATTTTAAATTGTTCTTTTGATAGTCATTTCTCCAAGGTAAAAATTCTATGAATGGAAGACATAAAAAAGGCAACAAAACTTTCGGACGGAATTGGAAGTAGCATAAATACAGCAAATTGGCATTAATTTGGAATTACAAACCTGAGAATTTGGCATCGTATGCAACTCCCACTATGCATTTACCATTATTTGCTTTAGCAAGAGCTAGACCTGCCATTGCAGTTCCATGCGAGAATGGGCCACTGCAATAAAAGAGGTTTTCAAACATGGAAAAATTTCTATCTATGAAGTTTATATTCCCAAATATGTGGCATCTTAAGTTAATTAGTTTGTCTAAGTATTTTTATTGTTTCTATTGCACTTTTTACTGTCTAACCCTTCTCAAATGCCCGATAACTTAAAATGCATGAGATATGGTAGGTCTGCAGCGCTAAAGTGTTATTGGTCTCGAGATCGCACTCGCATATACTCGCAAATCTCATTTATAGTCCAGCCTTTACCCTACACCCCTGCTCCCATTCAAAGTTGGAGCGCTTGTTTTTTTAGAAGAAAAGATATCAACATTGAACTGGAGAGAGGGGTGAAAAATCTTGACAAAATCTTTCCAAAATTGTAGTTGATTTTGGTAAGTTGATCACGGCACAGCAGTTCAAAAATAGTGCCAATTACAGAAAATGATATCTTAACCTGTATAAGTTGTTTTGAGATGTTGTATGGCATCCCATCAGTCATTGTGAATGGCAGTATATCCCTCTAGAGGCTCAATAACGAGTAGCTTCAGCACCCCAGGGTCGGTCAGGGTAACAAAGCATTGCATGCCTAGTACATATGACTTCTTGGGTCTCAAACAAAACTTTTATACAAAGAAAATTTTGCTAGAATACTGTACTTGGTAAAGATTACAAGCAGATAGAGTTATAATTGATTTGAGGGGAAGAACAAGACTGCTCTAAGTTGATACACTTAGTTTCGTGCTTAATACAATCATCAGGTGACTGATTTTCAGTTGGAACAGAGCCCTCTGACGAAAAAGGAGACAAACAACTCTGAATGGTTTCACCGAAAACAGCTAAGCAGAATATCACCAAGCTACTGAGGTTTGGAAACAATCAATTCTGCAAAGAATGCAGAGAAAGAAAAAAAGAAAGATGTGAGAAATACTTGAGGGAAAGCATTTGGACAGACATCTAAGAAAGACACCATATGGGAAAGCCATGAATTGGTACTTTGAAGTACCAGATATGATAAGAAATACAGAGAAACCTAGGGAAGAATATTGCCAGGGATATATCACTTTGACACTGTGAAAGGAAGGAAGGAAAATGCAAACAATGTCTGAAAATAAAACAGTTTAAACTACATTATACTTAACAGGCATAATGTTTATAAGTACACTGCGACTCAATAAATAATATGGATAGTGCTATACATATTTCCAGCCTGGGAAAAATCTTATCTTGAGGTATGCCCTTTCGATCTTATCGACGGGAAATTCTTCGACTAAACAAAAGAATACAAGTCCTAACAAAAAGAATTTTTTTTAATCTGTAAATTAAACCATACACCTATTGAATCTTGTAGATTGAATAGTTGAATTTATCTTAAGGTCAATGAATTAAGCATACTATTAAGCGTTGTTCAATGCTCAAATCGAAAATATCTTGAACTTGGCCAAATTTACCGTATGCTTCTTGCCAAAAAGAATGCTCTGAAAAATTGCCAAATCAAGGAAAATAAAAGAAAAAACAACGGGAAAGAACTCTCTTCAACAATTTGTAGCATTGCATGGGCTAAGCAGTGCAAGCAATGCAAGCTGGATATTCTCTTAATGCAAGATATCATCTAGAAATATTAAAATAGCTTTAAATTCTTAAAAATTGCAGAAATAACGCAAAAAATAGCAAATTGAAACCACTTACTCATACAGCGCAGGACTATCTGGAGTCGGATCAGAGCTATTGGTCTTGTAATCAAAACTTCCCTCAACCACCTACAGTAGGGCATATGGTTAGGTTACAGTCAAACAGTTGAAAGCAAAGTTACCAAGAGTGTGGGGCTCATTCATTTCAAGTCCCTCCTAAATACACGTTTCCAGTACTAAATCAAATTAACGATTTTCTTTGTTGGTTTGGTTTTCAAATAAAAGGTGCTTCACTGACGAACGACTATCAGACTAAAATTCCTTCGTCCTTCTTTGCACCGATTTACTTCAGCTTGCAAAGCGAGCAAGAGAGATTGTTGAATAAAAAATAATGCAAAGTTTATACACACAAAGACGATCATTAAATAAAAGGTATATCAATTAATATTTCTATAAAATTTTTCAGGCGTAACCATATATCAGTGACAAAGAAGTAGCAAGCAAAAAGTTTATTTAGAAAAAAATTTGATTAAGTAGAACAAGGGAAAGAATGCAACGCAAGAATGAGACAGAAGAATGTGATGCAAGAATGCCACGCAAAAATGCGACGCAAGAATGCAACGCAAGAATGTGACACAAGAACAAGACAACAAATGTGACGCGAAAGTGGGACGCGAAAATGGGACGCGAAAGTGGAACGCGAAATTGGGACGCGAAAATGGGACGCGAAAGTGGGACGCGAAAATTGGACGCAAAAGTGGAACGCGAAATTGGGACGCGAAAGTGGGACGCAAAAGTGGGACGCAAAAGTGGGACGCAAAAGTGGGACGCAAAAGTGGGACGCATAAGTGGGACGCAAAAGTGGGACGCAAAAGGGATATCAAAATTGGTTGCGGATATTTCAGTATTTTGGGTGAGATATCTACATGTTTTGCCATTGGAACAACCACAAGCATGTATACCAAGACATTGGTTTGCAAATAAGCTTATATCTTACAAGCATATCTCTTGAATCTAAGTCTTATAAAAAAGCCATTGATGGTGGTAACAGGAAAATGTGCTTTTTTACTTCATCACAACACAGTATTCCAAAGTTCCTGTAAATTATCTTATTTAGAGAAAATAAAAGTGGGTGATACGTGAGGGTCAATGGTATTATCTTTAAGTTTTGTTTTTCCTTTCGAGGCTTCATGGCTTCTTGGCGTCAAATCTTAGTAACCTTTTCCAAAACAAGTTTGACCACCTTCAAGAGGTAATCATTGTTTGTAAAAAAGTGCTCTTTTCTTTGACTTTGTATTGGAAATCAGGATCGTCTGAGCTAAGCTCCGTAGACGAAGGAATTCAGAGAAAGGTATAACGCTCTTTGTTTTTGATGGAGCGTGATGATGAGTAGTCGAAAAAGCTGAGAACTTTATGAAACATTGCAACATATAGATTCGGAAATAGAATCGCCAGAGATTGATAGCAAAATGTCCAGGAATGGCAGTTTAGTCTCTGTCATTTCAAATGTGAATTTGAGAGCATGAAGAAAACTGCAAACAAAGTTAATGAAATTTTGAAGTTTAACAATGTCATCGATCCAATCATACTGTTGGCTGATGCTTGGTAGCCAACAATGAGGCAAGCATATCTTGATCCAAGTTTGCTACCTCACCAGCTTGAGCATTGTATTTATGATGAAGTGAGAAACCATTGGTAGCAAGTACAAGTTCAGCAAGCTGTAGGAGTATAGAGTTGGGAGGAGTGTGTTTGGGGTAGAGTGCTTTTACTTTTCTTAAATGAAAATAAAAAAGGAAATTATACCAATTATGCTCACTTTTAGGACTTCTATTTGCAGACAAAGATGCTACAAATAAAAAGACTTTACAAAAAAGGATTAATCTCAATTGGAGACTCTATTTCCACATGGACTCAAAGCAAAGCATTTCTGCTCTGATTATTTTGTATTAGTATCTTTTTCTAATCTTTTACACCTTCTCTTGTGTGGAATTCTTCCATCACATTTTTTCCTGCTTTCCTTTTTTATTGAACTATTTGCATGCTATCTCTTTATTACTGATAAATATGCCCAAATATCATATGGTAATATTTTATTCATCCATATGGTAATAAATGGCAATAACTTTTATTCAATTGTTGGTTTAATGTATATTTAAGAACTACAGCCACACATACAAACAACAAATACATCTAATCCAAAGTGAACAACACCGGGACTTTACTACAATTGAATATAAAGCAAGGAATAAAGCAAGGAACAACAGAGATAAGCTGAAGATATTTTCTGTGCTTCTCACAAATTTAGAGGCAATCTCACTGTGGTCCTTTTCAACACCAGTTGGATCATTTATACATATAGTGACACCTTTTCCAGTCAGTCCCTTTTCCCAAGCTTTGTGTATATTCATTGTCACCCCATATCTTTCATTCTAAAAATTATTGAAACAAAAAATCAATGTACATAATGTTGATATTAGTTTACCTTTACCATCTACAACTTTTTTACATGATACATTCCTGTAGGTTAACATACAGTAGCAGATAGATTTAATCTGAACAGCTGACTTTAAACTAAGTTAATAGAAAAAAATTGACAGGAACAGTTTGCATATGCCTGGGTGTTTTTATAGAACCCTGATAAATGCAGTAAGAATATTCAGACTTCAACTGCTTAAAGTTCATAAAAACAGCATGTGCCAGCACTTTATATTGCTGTCTGGGTAAAGAAACATTTTGTCTCCGGGAAGGATCCAAAAAGATTTGGTCAATGTGGTACTGAATTGTGATCAAAATGGTATTGGTGTATTTCAAAATTATTGCACTTCCACAAAGTAGGAGGAAATGATATGTAAATGATAATATTACCTATTGTTATGCAAACTATTTGTGCTTTCAAATGGCAAATGGAACTTTTTGGAAGCAAAAAAACAACAAATAAAACCTCCCATTTGTTCAAATATTACAGGAACAAATGTCATTTAACAGTTTCAAAATTCCAAATTTTATCGGGTAGCAGTGAGCTATCGAAAATTATATTCAACATTAAACCTTCTTGAAATGGATGCATCTAATTGGGTTTACCCTTACAAGGTACTCTTGTGGAATTTTGTGTCAAACCTTAAAAACTATCAGACAATCATTTTGGCCATGGTTTAAAAATATTTTTCAGATGAGGCCAACCATTTTCAAGCCATGGACTTGAGACTAGCCATGGAAAAATCTGTTTGACAATAAATCTTTGTAATCAACTTCTCTGTTTGTTCCTTTGCTGCCAAACTTGGTTTGTTTTCTGAGCTTTTGCTTCTCATAGATGTTGTGTGGCTGCATCTTATCTAACTTGCATCTCAATTGAAAATGTTTCTCCTTTACGCATGGTTTTCATTAAACATATTTTTGATGATGCCTCCTATTATGTCAGAAAGATTTTCATGAATTTTCTTCCAAAATTTGCTACAAAGTATGCCTATTTCATCCAAATCATGCATTCAAGTGTTTTGTTTTGTTGAAAAGTCCACAAAACAAGCCACCATTCTGAACAAGGTGGCAGAATACTTTTGAAACAGTAGTGTAATTGTGTGTGATGAAATTACATTGAAGAATGGGTAGTTGTGATGAAATTTGGTAGCAAAGATTATTCAACAAGAGAAATTTCAAAATTATCTTTAAAAATGATATCAAAATAATGATATTTCATTGCAGATTGAGTGAAGATGATAATCCCAAACCTCTCACCCTAAAATTGACAAATTTAATCTGACGAAGCGCACTCTAAGAAACCTTCTTGTTTGAACTATGCTCATAAAATATTTGCTCAATTGCTCCAGATCATTGAATTTGCTATCCATTTTTTCCATCCTGCCTGTTATTGGCTGATTAACTAATACATGAAAAACATGAAATTGTTAGCCTAATCTGTTAATAATTGCCCACGAAGTGTAGGAACACTTTTGTCCTGTTAATGAAGACGAAGTTAAAGTTACATCAAATGTTACTTGACAAGTTGTGATTATAAGAGAGTTTGACTGCAAGGGGTGTGTGACTGTAAACAGAGATAATTCAGGCCTTGCCCGGAAAGGCGCTCGATCGAGCGCGCGCGCCTACAGCGCACCAAAAAGAAGCCTTGGAGAGCGATTTATAGAGCCCCTCAAAGCGTCAAAACAATATTACCACGGAGCAAAATAATTTCTTGGCCTTTGTCTAATAAACTTGATCAAGCATAAACAATCTTCCCAATAGACCGCAATATTATGATTTGCGTAAGATCACCCCTTGAGAAAAAAATTCAGCAAATTCAACGTTGGTTTTTCGATACCATTTTTAATCTAATAACCCTCTAATAACCACCAAGGTCACAGGCCATCAACCCTCATTATTTTCTGTTTTTCTTAATAATTTAAAATCATTTTTGCAAATCAGAGATCACATTTCCGTCCAAATTACCGCATTGCTTTTCAGTTTTCATTTGCTTTCGTGAGTGAGTAGTAGATGTTCTAGTGTCTCTTATAGAATGGATAGCATAAAAAGGGAAATAAAGTTAATGTTTGACTTAAAGCCATGCGTTCTCCTATATTTCTATATTTGTATTAACATAGTGTTTGCTGCATGTTTTGTTGTTTCATATTATGGTGCTTTTTGGTATCACCGTTGAATTTCTTATTTAACACTCTTCCAAAGCTTTCGATATGAAGCTCTTGATCTTCCAAAGCTCTTGAAGGATGCTCTCAAGGATATTTTATTTAAAGGTGCTAAATAGAGCGCCTAGAGTTTCTAAGGGGCTCTTTTTATGGAGCACCTTCATTTTGCTTAGAGCAAGGCCTGATAATTAACAATATTCACAAGCATGGATATAAATCTTCAATGCATGTTACTAGCAGTCTAACTAACTGAAATGACAATAACTGGAGCTGACATATAAAATTTGAAGAATTTTAAAATAGCAGTTTTCCAAAGAAATGCCTTCTAGAATACTTTCTACAAATCCTACTTACCAGATAAAACTGCAGTGGAAAAAGTGGATCATTGAAGCTTGGAGAGGGAGTATTTGCCTAAAAAATTAAACCAAGTCTTTGCTAATCATGTGATGTTCAAACATCAAATTTCAATGCAATCAAGCTTTATATAAAATTCAGAATAAACTTAGAAAGATCTTGAAATTAACCAGACAAAGTATTTCATTTGCTACTTGATGACACTTTAATTTCTTCCCTTTATGGCATTTTTTATTTGTTGCTACCTTACATCTGCAGGTAGCTTTTAGGACAACGGGAAGCTGTTTATCAAGAAGTGTCCTATTCCTTCCTCTCAATGTGACCACACTTCCTTATTCCTATCACTGGAATTGCAGAGAGCTGGCATTTCCCTTCACTCTGGGTGAAAGTTTGGTCATATTACAAACTTGAATCCCAGACCCTTGGATCGGTAGTCAGTATCCCTAATCACTGAGCCATCCTCACTGGGATCACCCTACTTTTCCAGGAACACCTGGGCTCAGTTTAATTTCATTTAAATTTCATTAAACACAACTAATATTATAACATCAATTACAGAGAAACATAACATAGCTTTAATTTCAGGGCAACCAAATATCAAACTAATGACAATGGTTTCATTAAGTTGAAAATCCTATCCCTAATGGAAAGTTGGAAGTTTCTCAATTGAGATTTGGCTATCTGGAGGTGATTGGACTGTCATTCCTACCTATATACCAATCTGCAAAGCGGGGCAGTTCTCAACAAGATCTTGTGTGTGTGCAAAAGCAAATATAAATGTGTGCATGTGTGAAAGAGTGCTGACAAAGTGTGCAATGTGTGCAGTTTCAGTTTTTGTGTGCAGTTTCTGTAGTCACTGGATTACATTTGAAAGCTTTGAGCACTAAAAAGTAAACAGAGCATGTTTCGCTTCCAACATTCATGCTAGGCCATCAATGTCGTCTTCAATGATTGGGGAATGAGGAAAAACTCATCAGAAATATTTTACATGTATTTGACTTTTCAACTTTAAATTGCTTATCATTCCTTTTATATTTATTAGCAAATTTCTCTTCGTGCAAAAGAAAATAAGGAAATACAAATCGCTGTTTTGGATTATCCGAACCGGATTATCCAATTTGAAAAGGGGGGATCTGTTGCTGAATTTGTAAAGATAGTTGAATAATCACCAGGTATAATGTCTAAATTAATGAGAAGTTATTAGATGACAGATTTGGTCTGTATTATGCTAAAAGAGAAAAATATCTTTTATTTTGAAAATAAATTTCATCTTTTTGGTCAGTCATCCAAATAAAACATCAAAACCCCCCAAATTGGGATTAATGGGCAGCATTCAAATAGGTTTGTCTACGGCCATCTGAAAAGCTCAGACTCGAAGTCAGTTCTTCCAGCGCTATTTACTTTGACGACATTTGAAAGCTTCAAACTCTAAAAAGTAAACAGAGCAGGTAAAAATTGCTTCCAACAAGTGTTAGGCCATCGATATCAATGTTAGTGGTTCGGGAAACCGATGAAAAGCTCCCCAAAAATACAACTTTGAATTGCTTTTCTCTCTAAAAACAAATCACTCATTGCATAATTGTTATCAAATCTTTCTTCGGGTAAAAGGAAACAAGGAAGGAAATTAAAACTGCTCTTGTGGTCTAGCCTCTCTCGTACAAGCAGAAGGGGTCAAAGGTGATATGTTAAAGGGCAATTTCCAAAGCATAGATACTGCAACTTCTAAAACAATTTTATAAAACTCTTTTTAAAAACTTAACTTATGCTTACCGCGAATACATTATTCCACTGGCAAATAAGAGTTAGGAAGAACACAACCACAGCCTTCATGACGCTGAATGTGTTGCGGTCAAATTGCTCCTCCGTAGATACCCCAACTAGTCTCCATGATGAATAATGGGTTGCAAAAATTCAATGCTATATAATGGTGGTTATTCTAAAACTTTGCAAAACTTTTCTATTCCAAGTCAGCATCACAATAGACGCGACAATGCGACACCTTCAGTCAAAATAAATTTTAGATACAGTTTCTGGCCATCCCTAAGACTCCATGATTCTAAAATCTTTCTTCCCGCCAATCATGGTGGCGGCTTTTCTTAAGCCCTTTCAAGACGTTTATATTTTGGCCATTCCACTTTCAAATACGTTTCGCCGGCCCTGTCTAGTAGAGTTAAAATAGGGCATAAGGATCACAGATTTTTTATGTAAACAATAGCAACATGATCGACTGTAGCGAGGAAGACAAATACAAGTTCATATGTTCATATGTTCATATTCAATCCAACAACTGACTTTACAATCTAGATCTAATCATTCTATACAACATCACAGTTTGTTAATCAACACATCAAGACAGAACAACAGACATACTGTACAAACAACAGAGTACAAAGATTCAGATAGAGACGATGACATTATTAAATTACATACAATAACAATCAGTTTCGGGGAAGCACATGCTACACTACGGAGAACATCGGTCATTACCGTTAGGTTTTACTTGAAAGAGAACAACAAACGTGTCAGATTCATGCATAATATTATTTCAACTCCCTGAAATAATTCAAAAATTGCTAAGCAACTTTTGCAAAATGCTTATTCATGAATCTAAAACCCTTTTGTATTTACATTTGTCTTAGCTAACATACCACCTTCCACTGAGAAGCTATGATTCAAACGTCCGGAACAGGAAGGGAATATTCTCAGACAATCTGAATATCAGCCTTACCAAAAATGTCTTTACCCAATCTGACTAAAAGGACAATGTAGATTCCAAATCCCAGATATATTATTTGAAATTTTGACCGGAAGTCGCAGATTTTGATGACGTCATTAAGCCACAAAAACCGACACATTTAACAGTTTAACAGCTTAGCTGTAGAAATACATATTTACAATCAGCATTTAACAAAGATTCGAATGATATATAACTTAATTACATTTGCACGCATCAGCTATTTGAATGATGACGTCATCATCTTACTGAACTTTCGCTAAAGGCTAGCTAGTATCTTAAGCCTGGAGCCCATATTCAAGACTCTTTGCTAAATTAATCCTTGAAAACATAAAGTGCACGGAATAATTTGTTTCATCAACTTGCTTATGCACTAGTTATTTGGGTGATGACGTCACCATGTTAGTGCGACAATCACAGAATCACTACAAATATATAAATTCTAAATTTATACACTGCCTGTATTAGATATTTGCTAAATATATTTTTAAGCAGAATTATGCAATATTATCTATAAAATCAGCCAGTAAATCATATTTATATAAAGCAAAGAAATTGCATATTTAAAATACAAATGTTTGCGTCTGACCAATACGATTATATTAGAAGGTTTTCAGGTATTACTTTTAAAGCTAAATGAACAAAAAGAGACACAAAAAAGCAAAACGAACAACTGATATATTTACTCAAGGAGTTACTCATAGTACCCTCCAATGAAATGAAAAATAAAGAAACCAGCTCTCCTAGATGATGCTCTAGTAATCGAAGAAAAGTGCTTGCAAATGTACATGGGAATAATCTGGTCATAGTTAGAAAACATTAGGGAAGATATCTATGTTGCATTTTTCAAGAGTTCCAAAATTTCTCTATTAGGTTGTATTTGACGAGGTGTTTGAGTCAACAGGAATCTTTCATACAATGTGACCAAAAAGAGTGAAAACTAACAGGAGAGCTGCAATCATCAGTGATGGTGCTTTGGCTGAAAGAAATAAAAAACTCATATATGAAGGCTTGGTGAACAGAGTAGACTAAATGAGGGTTTTTACTTTGTATTGCTATACCTATGGAGATACGCAAATAAGTATATCAGATAAAATAAAATTAGATGACTAACGAAATAAAAAATAAAGTATTCCCTACATACGATACAATATTCCTATTCATTTTTCATTGCAAAAATATTTGTGATTCATTCTCGAAGAATAACAATGCGACAAAGATAAAAATTGGATGGCTTACTTGATGCACTTCCACAAGGTTTCGAGTTTTTGTTAGTGCAAGGATCTGTAGAAGTTAATAGTGATGTTGACCTTGTGAACATGGACGACGAAGATTGTTCAAAATTGGATGTTGCAGACTTGTCTGTTGAATTTAATTATAATGCTGGTGGCTTTCTTCATGTTTATAAATTCTTCATTAATAAAATATTTTGGTAGCAAGATTACTTTAGGCATTATGATAGAAGACATAGGTCTACCATCATCCAGGCATGAAAATGATGACTTCAAAAAGAGAAAGTTTATACAAGTAAATGAACAGTTGATACCAATAAAGAGAGAAAACTGTGAAAAAGAGCTGATTGTGATACGTAAAATGGTAAAAAAGGAAATGTAAAGCAGTAATTGAAAGCAGAAAATGAATACGCAGAGATTTTCTGCGATTTTTTTATAGTGTGAGAATAACATACTGGTGGTTGGTGGTGATGCTGTGCTTGTTTGGTTTATCTTGATCTGCGATGCAACTACTGTGTTTCCAGCCATAGGAGCACTGGCAGTACCATATAACTTCACTGACCAGTTGTACAAGGTACCTATCAATGATGTACATTTGTCTCTTAAAAGGTGTTTATATACAGTGTGTGACCATCTATATCTGAAGTATAAAATACAATGAATAATTTCACAAAAAAACTGGCTGTAGTAAAATATAACGAATGCATATTTTTGCTTTGGAGGGAATTTTACCAATATATGACAATATCCAAGAAACAAATGTTTACCATTTTGTTTTGGATCTGGTTTGACATTTCTCAACCTAATTTGCCATCTTCCTCGAGGTATTTCTCCCCAAAACTGTAAGGACTTCACTGACAAGTTTTTTATCTCCTGAAGTGAATCAAAGTATCTTCCTGCAAGAGAAACAATCCCTTATTATATTTATACATAAGTACAGATTTAGTTCCTATCAACAAATGATCTCTTATTTTGATTTTCCTTGGAGATCAATGTAACGAGAATATAAATTGAGCAAATAAACGTGCATTATAAATTCTGTTTGTTGATCACGAAACAAACTTAACGAAACTAATGAAATAGCTGTCAACACAAAAGATTAATTGCAGAGATATACAAATCGCTATCATATTCTTTTTACTTGATGGAGAGTCAAAGAAACAAAAATCCAAATTATATTTTCTTTCAAATGTGCTTTGTCTTTATTTATCGACGTAGAGCATGCTGAACGACATTGTGAATAAAACATGATCGAGGTATGGTGGGTGACCAGTATAATAATCAAGTCATGGGCGTAGCATCTGCTAAATGTTTAGGGGGGGGGGTTGAGACAAAATTGCCTGGATATAGCCTGAAATGCCATATAATTTTCCTAAATTGGTGAAATGCAGCCCTCCCAGCTCATATGTCTTCTACACCTATGTATCCAATCACCCTAGGTTCATTGTCTGACGATGTTTATATTGCAACGTAGCAATAAAGTAGTATGTTGCCATAAACAGTTAGTTTACAGTCTGTCCAAAAATAGAGGCAGATTGATGCAGATTGAGTATTGAGATGTTGGGGTCTGCTCTCAGTTGTGTAGCATCAAAAAATAGCTATTAAGGTCTTAATATATCCTGTGTTGAATCACCTGAGCGTAAAAGAACAGATTTGCTTCCACCAGGGCTTTCAATTTCAATTTCAATGTTGGCTCGAAAGGTGAAATTCAAGGAGAACTGCAAGACAACATGCTCGAGAAAGTTGATCTTTTTGCCTTCTCCCCCACAGTGGCTTGGCCAAGAGGATAAATCGACCACTTCTGTTATCGTTGCAACACCGTCAATACTACAAAAAGAATGTATTGAAATGAACTGCGTTATACAGATTTAAACAGCTATCCAAATTCTTTTGAAATGTTTATATCAACATATTACGTACACAAAATGGCGGTTAAGGCTTTTCCATCGAGGTCTGTAATGGATTCTTAAAGCGCGGGGTCTGGAAAATTTGCTCTAACTGGTGCAGATGACTTCGGAATGTGTCAAAGCATAACTTATTTTTGGCCACTTATCTTGGAACTGGGAAAATTATTGGGTCGATATAAACCTTCCTTAGGACATAGAGGTAGAAAAGTGCAATTGCCCTTCTGATTTCCAAAAAGCATCAAACTTAGTTTGTATCTTCTTGATGACTGCCTTGACTGAGTAGCAAAACAGAAAGGTTCGCGCTATGGCTTTGGTTGCTTCAGTTGAAAGAGTGTGGTTCAATCTCTTTAAGTCGTACGCTAGAAAACTCGGACTTTTACTAAGTCAGACTGATTTTCAGTTCTTTTTGGATTGTCTGTGTTATAGAAGTCGAAAGTCGTTCTCCAGATTAACGGAATTCAATTGTATAAACAAATTAACCATGGAGCTTTTTTGTCTTTTAGAAGATAACGATCGCCCTCTTTAGACCAGCTGAATTCTTTCATTTTAAATATGGTAACAAACCATGATGCAACAATTTTCTTGTAAACGTCTTTTCACATCGTTCACAACACTAAAACTATATTAGGCCCGAAACGTGCAAAGAAATTGACCAACAAAGAGCACTACTTTATATGATATTCATTTTTACAAATATTCCTTTGTGAAGAACATTCTAGTTATACGTGCTTACCGCCTTGGTGTATTTGGCAATGCCATGAAGCATTCCAATTGTTGTCCGACATTTGTCCAGTTTTTGGCATTCGTTGTCAAGGCATCAGCATCCAGCAATCCAAAACCAAAATTAACACTGTCTGTAACATAAGATCTTATTGAAATAAATATACATATATTGCTGATTAAATTTTTGTAGTAATTGAGACTGCAAAAATTTCCACTGATAACCATTGAGGTTTACCAAATTTTTATGATAAGAAGGACAAAAATTCACATGACAATAAAGTTGAGTGAGTTTTTCAAGTCAATGACAATAAAAAATCAAATTGCATAAAACAGACAAATAACACTGCATAAAACAGGTGGGGCTAACGGTACAAAAACCAATCGTTATATATTAATGCTTGTATCAAACTGTATGGTCTTCAACAACGTCTAGCCCATGCAAGCTCAGAACTGGCCATAAGACTTTCAAGACAGTCTTCTCGAAACAAATTTACTATTAACAGCAAGGGCAATTGCTCATACATTTAAAACCGGCTTTGTTTGTATTCCATTGAACCGAGGAGAACTGAGAACACGAGCTTCTAGCAATCAAGTGCTGGACATCTCTCCAACCAAGATTCGGGCTAAAATGAATCAGCAGGAGTTCACAATAAGCAATAACAGATAAAGATGTAAATCAATGAAATAAAGTGCTATATTGAATTTGAAAGTATTATAGCTGGCTTGCATGTTACTGAAGAAAGGAACTGAAGGAAGGGCCTTTTTGCGGTGCAGAAAATATGAAAATGGGAAACTTGTATGAAAATATGACCCATTTCGACTCTAAGAGACTGGTGGCTTTGAATATGAAATTATTTCCAGATTCAAGAGTCCAAGATAAGAGAAAGATCTTCGGCATCTTCGGTGTAGAGTAGCCTAAATGTTCAAATAATCTTCTGTCCTATCCGAGTTTCGACCAAATTTGGCCTAAGCCATTGGCGTACCTTGGCATAGGGTTGGTGTACCACTGCACTACAACTGGAAACCGTTAAATGCTTTTCACTATACGAATATAAAAAGCATTTTCACCTTTTTCAAGTTCACCTTGTAAGCGAAATAATTTGCAAGTCAATAAGTTTACGGTCTCCTTTATTTTAGTTTTTCCAATTTCGTTACATATGTTTTTCATCATAAGCTAAAATTATGCATTGTAAAATTTTCATGTCAATGTGGAGGCTTATTGGAGGATGTTGCACTCTCAGAGCATTTTGACCTTCACTCTAGTTAAAGCCCCCCTCCCCCTCCCTGCAACTGTAACTTTTCCTTTCTGCTAAATCGCTTGAGGTCCCTGATACAAGGTAAGCGCACAATCAGATTCACAATTTCAAGATAGAATGATTACGATTAAACCGCTTCTCAGCGTACTTTGCTTGAAGGACCAATGCAATTATTCCTGCGGCAACAGCATTAGCACCAGATGATGCCCCACTATTCTCTTTGCATTTGTTTTGCAGAGCACTCGATGGCTGTAAGAGAAATTGTAGGCCAGTTTCACCTTGTGCAAAGAAAAGCCAATTTCACTTTTTAGCTTCACAATAGCATTTCATAATAAATGATAGTACTTGGAAGTTATTATAAGCCCTTGTTTCAAATAAAGAAGAAGCTTCTTACCATGCGATCATGTGGATACTTTAATCCTAGTGACAAATCTCTGGCATACGTGACAGCATGTATACAAGGACATGCCTCATCTTGCCGTGATAGTACATTCTTTCCTGTTACAACACTTATGGCAATGGTATAAACAGAGGTAACATATTCATCCAAACCGCAACTTGCATTGAACATTCCAGCATTCCCAGCAGCAAACATGTAGATACTACCCTTACCACCCCGACCCTACAAAAGAATTTTTGGCAGTTAATACCATAACACAGCTTGAACAAGCAAAACATAACATAACATAACATAACATAACATAACATAACATAACATAACATAACATAACATAACATAACATAACATAACATAACATAACATAACATAACATAACATAACATAACATAACATAACATAACATAACATAGCATAGCATAGCATAGCATAACAAAACATAACATAACATAACATAACATAACATAACATAACATAACATAACATAGCATAGCATTCATAACATAACATAACATAACATAACATAACATAACATAACATAACATAACATAACATAACATAACATAACATAACATAACATAACATAACATAACATAACATAACATAACATAACATAACGGAACATAACAGAACATAACAAAACATAACAAAACGGAACATAACGGAACATAATGGTACAAAACGAAACATAACATAACATAACATAACGGAACATAACAAAGCATAAAAAACAATAATACCTTTTCAGTGGCATTTTTCAATGCAGCTTTGATGGGTTCCTCTACATATCCAGGAGATGATGAGAGACCAAAAGAACACAAATATATATCATTAATATGATGCGCATACTGCATCAAATGTGCAAATCTCTTTGGGTAGGATGGATCTGATGAACTGCCACGCATATGCTTGATGCCTGAATGATGAAAATAATGAACTCTTTTAGAAACTAAAATGAAATTACATTAGAAGCACGAGAATACTAGTTAGGGTTACGGTAAACATTTGTGACACAATATTTGGTTTTCTCTTCCTAAAAGCCAAACTATTAACGGAATCCGATTAGACTATACATCATTCGATGCACAAGAATTGTTGATATCAACCATATCAAAATAATTGGCAAATATAGTAAAATGATACTTTCCAGGCACATTTATTGCTTAGATGAGTGTACCACTCTTCAGAGTTTAAAACGACAGAACATAGATCGAAAACTCTACGCTAGGAAATATAAAGTTATTAACTTCAACTTCAAACATCACAAACATACAAACTTGTATAGTTATTAAGTTACGATGCAAGACCCAATATAGGACTGGGTACAAGTACAGTAGTCTAAAAATTGCTTTAGTGGAATTTTTAAAGCTGTTTTGCGTCTCATTTTATTTAACACGTCAAATAACGCCAGAAAAAATGTTTCAGTTTTATAGTTTGCAAAGTTAAAACGTTGTAGCGCTATACCTAAAAGAGGACTGGGTACCAGTACCAGTATCGAAATGCAAGAGCTTATATCTCACAAACTGTCAAAAGTTTCGAAAAACAAATAACGAATTCGTGATCAGCAGGTTCAACTCCTTTAGATTACCCAATAAAGTGCAAGTGCAAAATTTGGCTGGAGAGGCCCATTAACAGGTCAAAAGATTTTCAGACCTTAACTAAAAGCTATGATAAAGAAATTATGGAAACCTTCTTTTATATGGGATTTACTGATTAAAACAAAAATGATTAAAACTGATTCCGTAATGAACTTAAATACTTCAGGTTACAAACCTGAGAACTTGGCATCATATGCAACTCCCACTATGCATTTACCATTATTTGCTTTGGCGAGAGCTAGACCTGCCATGTCATTTCCATGCGACAATGGCCCGCTGCAACAAAATAGCATGTGTCAATATCATATATAATCAGTGATAGAAAGAATCTTAGACGTTTGTTAAATTGCCAGTGATATTTGCACTGCAATGCTGGCATTCATATCGGGCTTTAAGGGTGTAATTTCTCCTGCACAATACTATGTTAAATACAATCATTATATAGCTATTAAGAAAGGATTTTCACAAAATTAATTAAATAAAATCGTGCCGCAGTTGATATTTTTCTTACCAATTTCTGCTATTTATAGTCGTTTATACTTGCTTCTGATTGTTATCTACTTGTTTCCTATTTTTCTCCTAGTTGTTTCCTAGTTGTTTCCTAGTTGTTTTCTAGTTTTTTCTTAGTTGTTTCCTACTTGTTTCCCAGTCGTTTCTACTCATTTCCTGTTATAGTAACTGCGAGCTAAAAATTAAATAGATTGTTATTTGTAACAAAAATCAATCTGGTCATCAAGCTTTCATCAAATGAATACTCTTACTTTTTTACAACAATATTGCTGGAAACGTTGAGACTGTTAGCCAAGTGTGGATGTAATAAATGCTGCTTTGTTTCGTTTCGTTTCGTTTCGTTTCGTTTCGTTTCGTTTTGTTTCGTTTCGTTTCGTTTCGTTTCGTTTAAAGAAAGCCATCAAGAAAAAAAGCATTGCAAGATGGAATGACATAATATCATTGGTCCATTATGGGTTACCAAAAGTAATTGTGACATGCTGACAGTCAGCTTGCATTTCAGTATCTTCTTATGGGTTTTGAACATTCTAGGATTTTGAACTGCTACACTTACTCATACAGCGCAGGACTATCTGGAGTTGGATCAGAGCTATTGGTTTTGTAATCGAAACTTCCCTCGACAACCTACAACAAAGCATATGGTTTTTTTGATACAGTCAAACAGTTGAACGCAAAGTTGCCAAGTCACTGAACGGTTCATGCATTTCAGTCTCTCTTAATGCTTCTCCCTTATACTTCTCCCTATAAAAGTATAAGGGTCCTGACAAGCAACCACAACGCATTCAAAAACATCAATAATATGTTGATAACATCAAATGAAAATAACTACATAGCAAGGAAAAATTACAAAACAGACAAATAAACTATAATTTTCAATGGAATGTTACTCACAAATTTAGAGGAAAGATCGTCATGATTCTTGTCAACTCCAGCTGGGTCATTTACACAGATAGTGACACCTTTCCCAGTCAGTCCTTTCTTCCAGGCTTTGTGTATATTCATTGTCACCCCATACCTTTCATTCTAGGAATTATTAAAACAGCAAGATCAATATATAAAAATCATTATGTTGATATCAAGTTTGCCTTAAGATCTAATCTGAACAGCCTCCTTGAAAACTGAACTGGTTGAAATTGAGCTCCTCAGTGGCAGAGAATATGCCCCCTCCCTCCAATCAGCCTTTGTCGGAAAATTCAGGCTTTGGTTGGACAATTTACAAGCGCTCAATGTGCCGAAAGCCCATCCAAGATGCTATCTTGTCAGAAAATCCTGGGCCTCAGTCAAATAAATGCCTGAATATCAGCCATTGGAGTGTCTTTTCTTTGCAGTGCCCTAATCATTGATGCAACAGCTACTGCTAGTTTATCACTAACTAAATTTGTTGGGTTGATACACATTTAAGGCAGAAACATAACTTAAAAATTTGGAATCAAGCAATTCCATAATTGATATTGTTCCAGGTACAGAAATGTTAGTCAGTAGAAGAAACAGATTCAAAGATGCTATCGTCTGTAGGAGAGAGGGCTCAAAAAAGGAAACTGTCTGGTAGTTAAGAATTGTGTTTTCGTCAAATTAACTACTTTTATCCTATAAAGTAGCAAAGCATTATTTTGATGAAATTTTCTTAGACTAAATTCAAAATGGGATGAAATTTGGTAACAACAAATTTTTTGAATTTAAGACTTTTGGGAATTAAAATATAAAATCTATAATATGTAGTTAGTGAATGCCAACTTTGCCATCATCATAATCATCATAATCATTGTCAGTTTTTGACTAACTTTGTTTTCACCATTGTTTGATAAAAATAGTTCTAACTGTCTTTTGTCACCAATTTCAAAAGATTCCACCTACATTTTTAATACCCAACTGTACTATTTCTTTCATTCGTTCAAGGTATTTGCACTTGTCAACCCAAAGTTTGAACTTAACATATACTTTTGATTATTCTCTACTCATAAACTTCATAAAATGTTGATAGAGAGTAGAGACTCTTTGGGCGCAAAAAGCATCTTTTTTTGACCTGCTTTCGTATAAACTGAGAAAATATACTGCTTTTATTTTGATTTTCCTGAAATGCTGTTTTGTGTAAAAAAGCTGCCTGGAAGGTTAAGCCTTATTCTGAACGGGTACACAAGCCCAAATGTCTCCACAGAGTCTGTACCTTTGGGACTGAATATCAAGCCAACTGTATGGTTTTTCCTCTTGTGATATTCGTAATATCTCTGTGTTGAAAATCCATGACCAAATTTTGTCATTACGAAATTCTGAAAAGTTGTCCAAAATTTTTTTGGACAAAGTTTATCTGTCAAAAATTTATATGATGATCTTTTTGCTGTTAATTTACTTCTGCTTTGACAACAGGTGATCTTCTTTAGTCACTCCATTTAAAGTCATACAGTCATAAAAAAATTGGACCTAAATAAGCAATACTGTTGCACTGGGGTATAAAGTGGTAATTCTTCAAGCATTAGTGGGAGCTACTATAATCTACTTTAAGGAAAAAGATTTTTAAAACCAATTATACTTTACAAGGGAAGATTACACAACATTGACAAAACATTCATCTCTGTACCTTGAAAATTTTGAAAGTATATAGACACTTTTAGGAAATTAAGTAAGGTAATATTCAGGAACAAAGAACATTGATGATAAGAATCCAATGATATGATTATAAACAAAATCAAATTTAATGTGTGCTAATATTTTGACTGGCATTCAGGGCTTCATGATGTAAAAGATGTAAAAGATGAAGCCCTTTCACTATGATGAAGCCCTGCATGCTTGGGGGCAAAATATTATATAATAAATTATTAAAAAAAATGTCTTTCTTATTATCATATCAAACAACATTGGATCCTCAACAGCGTTTTGCTTTGTTCCTGACTATTACCTTCATATTATTACTCAAGGCAAGATGCACAGAATTCGGCAAACAGCCAATCCTGCATTTCTTCCTTCTTACACTTCATAAAGTGAGCTCTGTAGAATTTTTGTAAAGCTTCTAAATGATGTATTTTAGGATGCTTACTAACAGAGCTTACTTACCAAATGAAACTGTAGTGGGAAAAGTGGATCATTGAAGTTTGGAGTAGGAATACTTGCCTAAAAATGAAACCAGAGCTTTTGCAAATATACATTTTGTTAAAATCAAGTGGGAAAATAAACAGGTCTTGAAGTTTACTTGGAACGGTATGTTAGTTGATTTCTAGCAATTCATGCTCCTGTCTTGTTGCATTCATGGCTTTTTTCTGGGACATTGGATTCTGGAGGCTGGGTCCTACAAATTGCCAAATAATGTTATATTTCTTTGCAAACAAATAATTGAATGAAAAGCCTCTCAGCCCATATGAAATTTTTTTTTTCGATGCTGGGTTATATGCTTCAATTCAATCCATCTGATATTGGTTTTGATCCAAGGGTAATATGATAAAATACTAAGAATGATAGAATTGACAATCCTGTGTCCCTAAAGAATTCAGTTTGAAAAGGGGAATGATCATTCCCATTGTTGCTGAACTTGCAAAAACAGTTCAACCCTCACAAAAGAAAGCCTAGCCTAAAATAGACATCTCTGATGAAAAAGGTATAGTCCTTAAGACAGCTAGAACAGCCCTGCTTTTAAATGTCTAAAAATATAAATTAATGAGAAGTTATTAGATGACAGATCTGGTCTGTATTGTGCTACAAGAGAAGAAATATCCATTTTTAGAAAATAAATTTCATCTTTTTTTCAGTCTTCCAAGAGAGTCATAAAACATCAATATCCCTCTCCTTAAAGGGAATGGGAGCAATGAGAAGCATTCGAATAGGTTGATCTACGGCCATCTGAAAAGCTCAGACTCGAAGTCAGTTTTTCCAGCGCTATTTACTTTGACGACATTTGAAAGCTTCAAACTCTAAAAAGTAAACAGAGCAGGTAAAAATTGCTTCCAACAAGTGTTAGGCCATCGATATCAATGTTAGTGGTATGTTAGTAGAAAACCAAGGAAAAGCTCCCCAAAAATACAACTTTGAATTGCTTTTCTCTCTAAAAACAAATCACTCATTGCATAATCGTTATCATATCTTTCTTCGGGTAAAAGGAAACAAGGAAGGAAACTCAAACAGCTCTTGTGGTCTGGCCTCCTTCCTACAAGCAGAAGGGGTCAAAGGTGATATGCTAAAGGGCAATTTCCAAAGCAATTTTATAAAAATATGCAAAAGCAATTTTATAAAACTCTTTTGAGAAACTTATGCTTACCGAGAATACATTATTCCACTGGCAAATAAGAGTTAGGAAGAACACAACCTTCATGCTGAATGTGTTGCGGTCAAATTGCTCCTCCGTAGATACCCCAACTCGTCTCCGTGATGAATGATAGGTTGCAAAATTCAATGATAAGTCACATCCTTTCTAAATACGAAATTTTAGATGCTTTTAATTTAGACCGCATAACCTGAACAAGTAGCACGGTATACTTTTAAATGCAAAAAATCGGTTATATCTCTCCAACGAAAATTGTTGGTTGTGGCTAACGAAAATCCTGCATTATTCTAATGGATTGATAACGATCTTACTTGGCTTGCTACTTCAAAGAATCTTTTACTAAAACCGAAAAAATAACGACGATTTGGTGGTAGGTAAAATGCCTGGCTTGAATGTCCATATCTCAATATATCAATAGCTTATGCCACTGCGTTTCCAAATTTTTCCAAAACAAATTTTATGACGCCGTCACTTAATCATTCTGTTGGGATGAGCCAACATCTCGCCCAACATTTAACCCAACATCTTTCCCAACAATATTGGGAGTTTTTAGGATCCAGCAATTCACCCAACATTTAGCTTAACCGTTTTTGGGATACTCGGATTGAGTCCAAGACGACCTAAGCCTGCCATCCCTGATCTTGAAAGCAACGCTTTTCTTTTTTCCCAAAACCCTATTCATCTCCTTTACGGCCTCGTCGTACTCATCTTTACTCACTAAATCTTTTTCTTCCTACTCTTCTATTATCCAATATTCTTCAGTCATCCAAATCATTCAATTTTGTCAACAGAGTCTGCACGCAGGCTAGGCCAAACGAATTAACAACGCCAAACAGCACCTTGATCAATAAGGGTTATTTTAATTACCATCCAACAGCCACCAACATTTTTGACCAGTTTCAAATCGATCCAACAATTAAGCCAACATTTTTCCCAACAATGTTTGATGACCAAACATGGTGGCAAAACGGCCCGATATTTGAGCCAACATGCGAAAAGAGCGTGTTGGCTGAAATGTTGGCTGAAATGTTGGCTGAAATGTTGGCTGAAATGTTGGCTGAAATGTTGGCTGAAATGTTGGCTGAAATGTTGGCTGAAATGTTGGCTGAAATGTTGGCTGAAATGTTGGCTGAAATGTTGGCTGAAATGTTGGCTGAAATGTTGGCTGAAATGTTGGCTGAAATGTTGGCTGAAATGTTGGCTGAAATGTTGGCTGAAATGTTGGCTGAAATGTTGGCTGAAATGTTGGCTGAAATGTTGGCTGAAATGTTGGCTGAAATGTTGGCTGAAATGTTGGCTGAAATGTTGGCTGAAATGTTGGCTGAAATGTTGGCTGAAATGTTGGCTGAAATGTTGGCTGAAATGTTGGCTGAAATGTTGGCTGAAATGTTGGCTGAAATGTTGGCTGAAATGTTGGCTGAAATGTTGGCTGAAATGTTGGCTGAAATGTTGGCTGAAATGTTGGCTGAAATGTTGGCTGAAATGTTGGCTGAAATGTTGGCTGAAATGTTGGCTGAAATGTTGGCTGAAATGTTGGCTGAAATGTTGGCTGAAATGTTGGCTGAAATGTTGGCTGAAATGTTGGCTGAAATGTTGGCTGAAATGTTGGCTGAAATGTTGGCTGAAATGTTGGCTCGTTTGGCCGGGGCTTCAATAGATTCTTTACGTGAATCAATAGATAATTCCCCGACATAAAATTTAATGGCGAGGACAAAGAATAAAACTTTCTTCTTTCCATTTAACTACACTCTGGCCATATAACTAATCAACAGTGGCGTAGCTTAACCTTCCAGACTAAGGGGGTGGAGGGTCATGAATAGCAAAATTTTACCGACGAAGAAATAGATAGAGAGAAATTTAGGTTCTATTTCACCTACCGATAGACGATTTTACCGACAAACCAAGGGATTTTTCCACCAGCTAAAAGTTTACCGAAAAACTCATGCAGAATTGGGGGGGGGTATCACACCCCCTACACCCTCCCCCGCTAGCTACGCCCCTGCCAACCAACTAAAAACTTTGCCGAGATACGCAATCTTTACTGACCAACGTATGCATGAATGACTAGGGGTGCCATTGGTTTCAGCATCCTCTGTCAGCCAGATGCGCCCTCGCCGAGAATCTCATTAAATTAAAGATACCCAAAGTTTCGTCGAGAACCCTAGATTATCCTGATAAGACTCTACAACTGGACGAACAAATTCTAACCACTTATGATGAAAGATCTGGAGAAAATTTCTTCGGGCGAGTGAACTTCTTCAACGTACTGGTACAATTTCTTGTATGTAATCGTTTTTATTCGAAAAAAATATACCCCTCTTCAACTGAATCGAATTGACGTTGTAGTACAATCGTTTGCACATGCCCAGCTGTAAAATCCCAGTCCAGTGTAAACACAAGCGAAAAGTTGTTATAATCAAGTTGAACTAGTGTAAAAATTTCTGGATAAATTTTGTAGGCACAGCGTAAACGGCCTAAAACTCAAGCATAATAGAAAATAGATCTCCTAACGACGTCTTATTTTTATCAGCAAGGCTTTGATTGGGAGATATTTCCATAAGCTCTTCTTTTGATATATTTCTTTATTTTTCTAGCTGATTTTCTTCTTAGTAAAAAACGATACCTCAGATAGACCTCAGACCTCAGATACAAGATACGAAATGGTGGTTCTTCACTTAGAAGTCGCTAGGTATTAACTTGCGCCTTCAGGCAGACCGGAGCCAAGAGGAGGCGGGCTGGGTGAGCTGTAGCCCCCTCACTTTTTCACTAAAGTATTATATCAAGGTTATCAAAGATAATGGTGGCAAACTATGCAATGAGCTCGCCCCCCATTTTTCTAGAGCCCCTTCCTCCATTCTAAAATGTGCTCAGGCGTTCCTGTCCCTTGGTGAGAATCAATAAATGGTATCGTGCATCACCTCTCTTTAAACCAAATTATCATGAAACAGAATATAGTTTTTAAGAAAACAATTAAAAAAACATACTTTTTGAATTAGAATTTAATTGACTTCAAATATGGAGATCTTCTGCTGAGTTCAGAGTTTGCATAGCTGTTAACAAATAACAAACAAAGAGTTCAACCCTTAAGCGGGGAAAAATAAAATTTTTTGTTTATCATCAGAAGGCAGAAAGAAAGGTAGGATAGTTGGATAATCTATCAGGTAGTAGAAAATTATCCTGAAATATGTAAAGTTAGTGTTTGTCTGACTTTCGTGAGACTTTGCGGCTGTAAACCTTTTGGCCTTTTAAAAGGTTTTCTGATTCCATCAGCCAATTGAGTGTGAAAGTGGCAGTTGCAACTTGGAAATGCCTCGTTAAATATTATGGATAAACATAACTCATATAGGCGAAATTATAAATATCACCGATTGATTAAATCTTATTTTGAACAAACTTTGAGCTAGAGCTTTGAATGAAATAAACAAATACTTTTTCGTTGTTTTTATTCAGGTGAAACAAAATGAAGTCATTGATTCTTCTATGTGTGATTGTTGCTGCCTCGGTTAGTGCAATATTCATTAAAATTATAATGTATTTCCAACTAACAGTAGCAACAATAACTCTAGATGTTAATTCTTTTTTGAAATTGTTTCTCAGAATACTCATTATCATGTCTCAGAAAAGTCAAATTGCCTCTGGCTTATCACAGTGGTGTTGATTATCCTCAACAGGGACGAATATAGAGGGGGTATATGGGGTGCGACTAACCCCCCAAATAAATATGTGTCCTTCTAAAGATAATTACTTTCATTTGGTAAAAATCGTTCTTTGGTAATCAGTAGTAACAAAATAACGACGCCAAGATTTTGCCTTATTTAGTTCTTATCGTCTTTGCCTTGAAGTTAAAAGCCAAAATTTGAAAATTGGTGTTTCCATCATTTCCAGTGACCTGAAGGGTGTGACACCAAAATCAAATAATTGTCTATCAACTCCCAATCATTGTTGTTAAAATCCGTTCCTGATTCTCAAAAATACGAAGTAACAATCATTAATGAAATGTATTTCCTACCCGTCTATAAAAAGTGCTCAATGCTGTATAAGCAAAGCCTTACACGCTTTCGTTGTAAAGAGCAGGAATTTCTAACTTGCAACTCTGAATTTCATAGCTAAAGGCACTATGTCTTGACGCATCTCTTTGGCATCCCATTGGTTTGACTAAACAATAGACCTATTGTTACGTAGCCAATCAGCTAATTCTCAATATTTTCTCAATCAAAAACACGCTACAGTGCCTGTTGGTAACCCTGACTGGTTGACTGGCAAGACATAGTACCCTTGAGTTGATTATCAGGCTACTATTGATGCTAGATGCTATCATCAGGCAAATAGTTCAATAAAAGTTTTCCATGAATATGTAGTAAACTGCTTGAAAGAAATTATTTTGATTAGCTGGTCTCCATTTTACATTTTACAGGCAGAGGACTTTCACATGAACCTTACAGAAAATGGAGAGACCTTCACTCAAGATATAATAGTTGATGTCCAGGGAAACACAGAAGAGATCAAAGTTCCTCGTCATCAAGATGCACCAGCTGTCAACGTTTTAAATGATTTCAACATTGTGAGATTTAATTATTTCTATAGAAATAGAACAAAAGTCAAATGCAATAAGTAATACAAAATTTCCGACAAAGACAATTTTGTCGCTCTCCTTCTACAAAATAAAAGTAATAATAAACGACAATTATTGTTTTTATAGTGTCAAGTAATCTTCACAATGATGTCATATTTTTCTATGCTTATGAGAAATAGTCCTATTGGTTCCTTATACGATGTATGCCTTATTATTGTAGGGACTGAGCGCCGTAAAATTGTCGAACTCAAGAAGGTGCTTTATTTCAAAGATCGATGCTTCAGAACAAAGACCGGCAGAATTGAAACAAAGCATGGCAACGGTAAAGCATGGTTTTCTTGAAATAAATAGCCTCTTCTTGCAAATAATGCTTGTAAAGCTAGAATAAGACCATTCTTCATATACACAACAAATTGAAAGGGCATTTTTTCTATCAAAGCCAGAGATGTCAAAAGCCTCGAAATTTTTTTCTATTAAAACGTCCAAGGCCAAAGTCATCTAATGTATATAAAAGCTGGAAAGGAGCAGGTCTTGCCAAAAGGCCTGGACAAAGCAAAAAACGTTAAGAAACGCTTCATTTATTAACAGGTTCGCTTCATTATCTTTAAGGTGCGTTCACAATTTCCAAGAGAGAGGTATATGGTTGAAACTTTCAATGTACTGACTGTAAGGAAGATGGTGAAAGATGAAGTTGGCGAAAAGATCGCTGGTTTCTGCAATGGCTATGATCTCTTCTATACAATGCGCTTTAACAAAGAGAATATCGAAGAGGAAGTTATCAAGATGATCAAAAGTAATATCAAACATTCATCAGCATTTGAAAAATTGCTAGATTCTTATAGCACGTTAATCAACAAAAACATTTTTCGTTTGTCAGACGCTTGAAAGAGAATCTGACAAAGAAAATCTGACAAAAAGTATCAAGTATTTTTCTTACTTTAGAAAGTTAATTAGGCCTGTATCTGTCAATTTTCTACTTTTAGCAGTTGTCTTGTATCGGTCAGTTTTTTGTCCCTAGTAAGTTACCTTACTTTGTATCAGTCAGTTTTCTGTATTTAGTTAGTTAGCTGAATTTGTATCGGGCAGTTTTCTATCTTTAATAGTTAAGTTTCTTATGTCAGTCAGTTTTTTACCATTAGTGAGTTAGCTGACATTGTGTCGGTCAGTGTTTGTCATTAGTGGGTTAGCTGACATTGTATCGGTCAGTTTTTTGCCTTTAGTGGGTTAGCTGACATTGTATCGGTCAGTGTTTGTCATTAGTGGGTTAGCTGACTTTGTATCGTTCAGTTTTTTGCCATTAGTGGGTTAGCTGACATTGTGTCGGTCAGTGTTTGTCATTAGTGGGTTAGCTGACTTTGTATCGGTCAGTTTTTTGCCATTAGTGGGTTAGCTGACTTTGTATCGGTCAGTTTTTTGCCATTAGTGGGTTAGCTGACATTGTATCGGTCAGGGTTTGTCATTAGTGAGTTAGCTGACATTGTGTCGGTCAGTTTTTTGCCATTAGTGGGTTAGCTGACTTTGTATCGGTCAGTGTTTGTCATTAGTGGGTTAGCTGACTTTGTATCGGTCAGTTTTTTGCCATTAGTGGGTTAGCTGACTTTGTATCGGTCAGTTTTTTGCCATTAGTGGGTTAGCTGACTTTGTATCGGTCAGTGTTTGTCATTAGTGGGTTAGCTGACTTTGTATCGGTCAGTTTTTTGCCATTAGTGGGTTAGCTGACTTTGTATCGGTCAGTTTTTTGCCATTAGTGGGTTAGCTGACTTTGTATCGGTCAGTTTTTTGCCATTAGTGGGTTAGCTGACATTGTATCGGTCAGGGTTTGTCATTAGTGAGTTAGCTCACATTGTGTCGGTCAGGGTTTGCCATTAGTGAGTTAGCTGACATTGTGTCGGTCAGTGTTTGTCATTAGTGGGTTAGCTGACTTTGTATCGGTCAGGGTTTGTCATTAGTGGGTTAGCTGACTTTGTATCGGTCAGTTTTTTGCCATTAGTGGGTTAGCTGACATTGTGTCGGTCAGGGTTTGCCATTAGTGAGTTAGCTGACATTGTGTCGGTCAGTGTTTGTCATTAGTGGGTTAGCTGACTTTGTATCGGTCAGGGTTTGTCATTAGTGGGTTAGCTGACTTTGTATCGGTCAGTTTTTTGCCATTAGTGGGTTAGCTGACTTTGTATCGGTCAGTTTTTTGCCATTAGTGGGTTAGCTGACTTTGTATCGGTCAGTTTTTTGCCATTAGTGGGTTAGCTGACATTGTATCGGTCAGGGTTTGTCATTAGTGAGTTAGCTGACATTGTGTCGGTCAGGGTTTGCCATTAGTGAGTTAGCTGACATTGTGTCGGTCAGTGTTTGTCATTAGTGGGTTAGCTGACTTTGTATCGGTCAGGGTTTGTCATTAGTGGGTTAGCTGACTTTGTATCGGTCAGTTTTTTGCCATTAGTGGGTTAGCTGACATTGTGTCGGTCAGGGTTTGCCATTAGTGAGTTAGCTGACATTGTGTCGGTCAGTGTTTGTCATTAGTGGGTTAGCTGACTTTGTATCGGTCAGGGTTTGTCATTAGTGGGTTAGCTGACTTTGTATCGGTCAGTTTTTTGCCATTAGTGAGTTAGCTGACATTGTGTCGGTCAGTGTTTGTCATTAGTGGGTTAGCTGACTTTGTATCGGTCAGGGTTTGTCATTAGTGGGTTAGCTGACTTTGTATCGGTCAGTTTTTTGCCATTAGTGAGTTAGCTGACATTGTGTCGGTCAGGGTTTGCCATTAGTGAGTTAGCTGACATTGTGTCGGTCAGTGTTTGTCATTAGTGGGTTAGCTGACTTTGTATCGGTCAGGGTTTGTCATTAGTGGGTTAGCTGACTTTGTATCGGTCAGTTTTTTGCCATTAGTGGGTTAGCTGACTTTGTATCGGTCAGTTTTTTGCCATTAGTGGGTTAGCTGACATTGTATCGGTCAGGGTTTGTCATTAGTGAGTTAGCTGACATTGTGTCGGTCAGGGTTTGCCATTAGTGAGTTAGCTGACATTGTGTCGGTCAGTGTTTGTCATTAGTGGGTTAGCTGACTTTGTATCGGTCAGGGTTTGTCATTAGTGGGTTAGCTGACTTTGTATCGGTCAGTGTTTGTCATTAGTGGGTTAGCTGACTTTGTATCGGTCAGTTTTTTGCCATTAGTGGGTTAGCTGACTTTGTATCGGTCAGTTTTTTGCCATTAGTGGGTTAGCTGACTTTGTATCGGTCAGTGTTTGTCATTAGTGGGTTAGCTGACTTTGTATCGGTCAGGGTTTGTCATTAGTGGGTTAGCTGACTTTGTATCGGTCAGTGTTTGTCATTAGTGGGTTAGCTGACTTTTTATCATCCAGTCTTCTGTCTTCAAATTATTAGCTGTTTTTGTATCTGTCAGTTTCTGTCATTGGTAGGTTAATTGTCAAATCTTTTATCTGTTTCTTGACTTTGTGGATCACTTTTGCTAGGTGTTTTTCATGACAGCCTGCATTGTTGATTTATTGACCTTTCTTTCTACAGGTGCGAGAGACAAAAGTGGTCAAGTAAGACAAAGAAGAGATTTAGGGATAACTTCTTTCACTTCCTGCAGTGATGACAGTTTCAATGTGCTTATGAGATGTCCTGGTCATAAGATTGGGGCACGATGCAATTTCTTCAGGAGTGATCAGCGTTATTGGACATACAGTGTAAGCTGTAAAAGTACACCCTCTGCGTTTCTTTGCGCAGGAAACCATCGAGCAAACTTATTGAAGTGCTGCGATTTTTATTGTTCATGTTGAAATATCTACAAATAAAGACGTATCAAGCACAAGTGAACAATATCATGTACAATTGCTTAGTCATATTTAATGTTAAGAACTACGAGAAATTGTTTCTTTTGTTTGTATCCCTACTAAACTGAACAAAATTTTGTTGTATCTCTCAGATACTATCTCTACTAAAATTCAAACATAGATTCATATAATTTTGTAACATATTCACAACTAATTGAAACTATTAGAATTGATGATTTGTTAATGAAAGATATAATGTTTAAAATTTATAAACCCGATCTGTTCTATTAAGATTATGTTTACAAAAAAACGGTGGAATTCAGAATACTATTCTCTATATTAAGAATATATTAATAAATTTTAAAATAGTCAAGTAGTTTAAAGAATAACTTTAAGCTTGGTCATTTTATCTTTCATTGAAGTTAACAATACAATGGCAAGACATCTACGTCACTTTCAAGCCAAAGTTTATAAATGTATCTTTTAGGGGTAAAAAGTGGACCTGTGTGTTTCTTCGAACAATTATTGCCCCTTTCGATGACATAGAAGCCTTAAATATACAGTCAACAGGGCCCACGCAAAAGGGGGGCCAGGGGGTATGACAACCCCACATTTTTGCTAGATAAAAAATTGAAATCAGCTCAAATTGTCTAAAAAGATTAACCTGTAGGTTACAACAAATACATTGAACCAAAACCGACAAGTAAACGAGCTTCAGCACGATGTTTTCCAAAACAGGGGGTAAGCGGTGACTCTCTTTACATCGCCAATAAATTTTTAAGTCATCAGTGACTGTGAAGCATGCCTTGAGGTACCCTGGACGCCAGAGTCTCCATTATTTAGTCTCAAAAAAATTTTTTGAGCGATCCACTCCAGGGGCTATTCTAAGAACAATTTACGTCACCACAAGTTCAATCATTGGTAATTTTGTTGTTAAACTTTTTAATTCTACTGTTGAGAACAGACAAAACAGCGGTAGCATTAAAGCCACTGAACACAAAAAAAAGTTTCAGTGTTGGCATTGGCGTTGTAGACGGTCAATGTTTGGGATATGGAGGATGATGTATTTCACCCTGTTAATTCAAGAATAAAATTAAGAACAATCCAGCCTCAGATTTTCGAGAAAATCAAGAACAGCCAGCCTGAACTTAA
Organism: Rhopilema esculentum; assembly: GCF_057945365.1. Classification (NCBI taxonomy): domain Eukaryota; kingdom Metazoa; phylum Cnidaria; class Scyphozoa; order Rhizostomeae; family Rhizostomatidae; genus Rhopilema; species Rhopilema esculentum. Next base: position 2,298,244 of record NC_142816.1, on the reverse strand, counting down.
AGTTACTGGCTCTTATAAAAAAGAGTGTATTGGGTTATGCCGCTCAACATCAATAAATATGTATATTCCTATCTTATGCAAGCATTGGCTATGATGCTAGCTGAAGTGCCATACTCGTGGGATGTTAGGAGGCTAATGAGTGCATGCAATATTATGAAAACATCCAAGGTAACTGGAATCATTGTTATATCATTATCTGTACCACACAAAATCTGTACCTACATGTGCATTTTTATTTGCCAGTGCTAATGTGGAGCCGTTATCCCCGATGAGGTTTAATTGCGGGGATAACGGCTCCTTGGAGTAAAATTACGGGAATGTGCCTTTTGCAAAAATTGTTTTGACCCTGTCCTGGAAAATATTTTTGCAAACATGAAACCTATCCTGGAATAAGAGCTTTAATTCAAACTTTGAGCTATAGAGTGAACAACGCTTTAATTTAACTCTGACCTGTTCTGGAAAAAATATCTATGATGGGCATACCTCTGTAAGAAAAAAAGAGACAAAAAAATAACCCTGTCCCAGAATTTTCAGTGGTTAATGAGACTCTGTTGGCAAAAACATCCCCGGGTAGTCAATGTATTACGTAATAACATTTACAGTAAAATTGGGACTGGGACCGAGAGTAGAGGCCATGTTAGTTTTTCGTTATCGTGTTGTGTTATCTTTAGAAACTGAGGAGTAGTGGAACTTTTCATGTTTATACTTAAGTGACGGTGTGCCTTGACAATTTCGTTACATCTAGTGTGGCACGATTGTTACTATCCATATTTGGTAGAGCCAATTATTCTGTGGTTAACAAAAGGCAAACAATAAGCAAATCCAACATGGCGTACTACTAAATTAACAGCGGAGAGGGGGCGTGGTAGATAGACGCTGGAGCGAAGAGGAATTGTTAGACAGAAAGGACCATATCGGGATACTTAGAACAGTCCATTATTTTCCAAAAATTCAAATTTGGAAATCTGACCGTGGCACGTGCCACCGGTGCCACCGTCTGAATCCGCCCCTGAGTGTAAGCTGTAAAAGTACATCCTCTGCGTTTCTTTGCGCGGGAAACCATCGAGCAAACTTATTGAAGTGCTGCGATTTTTATTGTTCATGTTGAAATATCTACAAATAAAGACGTATCAAGCACAAGTGAACAATATCATGTACAATTGCTTAGTCATATTTAATGTTAAGAACTACGAGAAATTGTTTCTTTTGTTTGTATCTCTCAGATACTATCTCTACTAAAATTCAAACATAGATTCATATAATTTTGTAACATATTCACAACTAATTGAAACTATTAGAATTGATGATTTGTTAATGAAAGATATAATGTTTAAAATTTATAAACCCGATCTGTTCTATTAAGATTATGTTTACAAAAAAACGGTGGAATTCAGAATACTATTCTCTATATTAAGAATATATTAATAAATTTTGAAATAGTCAAGTAGTTTAAAGAATAACTTTAAGCTTGGTCATTTTATCTTTCATTGAAGTTGACAATACAATGGCAAGACATCTACGTCACTTTCAAGCCAAAGTTTATAAATGTATCTTTTAGGGGTAAAAAGTGGACCTGTGTGTTTCTTCGAACAATTATTGCCCCTTTCGATGACATAGAAGCCTTAAATATACAGTCCACAGGGCCCACGCAAAAGGGGGGCCAGGGGGTATGACAACCCCACATTTTTGCTAGATAAAAAATTGAAATCAGCTCAAATTGTCTAAAAAGATTAACCTGTATGTTACAACAAATACGATTGAACCAAAACCGACAAGTGAACGAGCTTCAGCACGATGTTTGCCAAAACAGGGGGTAAGCGGTGACTCTCTTTACATCGCCAACGAATTTTAAGTCATCAGTGACTGTGAAGCATGCCTTGAGGCACCCTGGACGCCAGAGTCTCCATTATTTAGTCTCAAAAAAAATTTTTTGAGCGATTCACTCCAGGGGCTATTCTTAGAAAAATCTACGACACCACAAGTTCAATCACTGGTAATTTTGTTGTTAAACTTTTTAACTCTACTGTTGAGAACAGACAAAACAGCGGTAGCATTAAAGCCACTGAACACAAAAAAAAGTTTCAGTGTTGGCATTGGCGTTGTAGACGGTCAATGTTTGGGATATGGAGGATGGTGTATTTTACCAAATAAGAAAGCAAATGCTCAAAGAGCAGTAAAACGTGGCCTGAATAACAAGACACAACCCCTAGAATCTATGCATAAGAGTGATAGGAAATTGAGAAAAACTAAAAACCCTGTTAAACAAATAAACAGACAGCCAGGACACCCATTGCAAAGTGCACGATGGAAAATGCTTGGGTCTAGAAGTTACAGAACTGGCATTACAGCATCAAGGTCTGGTCAATTCTATGAGGCCGCAATGAAAAATATGAAAGTGGCATACACACTTTTCTTATAAGAACACGAGCCTCAAAATTTGTCAAGAAAGAACAAATTACGAACAATCTGAGGCTGAGATTCTGTAAAATGCAACTTTGAACAACGTTTTTTCTCAAAAACAAGGATTTTTAGCAATATATGGGTGTTTTTTTTAATTATTCAAACTTGTCGGCAAATAAAGGTTCAATCATGTTGTTGGCAAATGAGGCTTGAATACCTCCTCAGAGTGTAAAAGCTAGCAATCACCCTGTTAATTTAAGAATAATATTAAGAACAATCCAGCCTCAGATTTTCGAGAAAATCAAGAACAGCCAGCCTGAACTTAAATTTACTGGCTCTTATAAAAAAAAGAGTATATTGGGTTATGCCGCTCAACATCAATGAATATGTATATTCCTATCTTATGCAAGCATTGGCTATGGTGCTAGCTGAAGTGCCACACTCGTGGGATGTTAGGAGGCTAATGAGTGCATGCAATATTATGAAAACATCCAAGGTAACTGGAATCATTGTTATATCATTATCTGTACCACGCAAAATCTGTACCTACATGTGCATTTTTATTTGCCAGTGCTAATGTGGAACCGTTATCCCCGATGGGGTTTACCTTGGAGTAAAATTACGGGGATGTGCCTTTTGCAAAAATTGTTTTGACCCTGTCCTGGAAAATATTTTTGCAAACATGAAACCTATCCTGGAATAAGAGCTTTAATTCAAACTTTGAGCTATAGAGTGAACAACGCTTTAATTTAACTCTGACCTGTTCTGGAAAAAATATCTATGATGGGCATACCTCTGTAAGAAAAAAAGAGACAAAAAAATAACCCTGTCCCAGAATTTTCAGTGGTTAATGAGACTCTGTTGGCAAAAACATCCCCGGGTAGTCAATGTATTACGTAATAACATTTACAGTAAAATTGGGACTGGGACCGAGAGTAGAGGCCATGTTAGTTTTTCGTTATCGAGTGTTGTGTTATACTTAAGTGACGGTGTGCCTTGACAATTTCGTTACATCTGGCGACCCTGCAATCGATTAGGTATTACGTAATCCCCGCGAGCGCGCATCCAAATGTCATTTTTATTCTGTGATGGATGGTTGAAATCGAAAGAGATAAGGCATTGGTTTCAAGGGGTGTACACGGACGCATGAAGCGTCACCTTAGGCGAGCTACACGAAAAAATGAACAGCCAAGATCAAAAGTCAAAAGTTTTAAGATTAAGGACTGGCTGACTAATTACTATAATTCTTCTGTTGTGTTAAGTTTTTGTATTGATTTTAAATTCTTGCAGCTTTTCCAAGCGATTCCTTATATTTTGCGAAAACTTTTTTCCGGAGGGTCGACTATTTTACAACACCACAAAATTAAAATCACAACACCACAAATCAAATTTACAATACCACAAAACGGTAACAAAACCACGTTAGAATTACCCCTGATTCCACTCACTTTTTGTCGTCGCAGCCGTCTACAATACTTGAGGCTCTGGTACTCATCGTACCTTTGAAATTACAGGGGCTACAAAAGTAAACAGATTTCCAATTTCCACTTTACATCTATATAACGAGAGTCTGGTATCCAGGGTACCTCTCCCTGAACAAGAACAGTAGAGTTCACCTTCTGTTTTACTGTGTTTTGGGGGGTCTTTTCTTTAAGTGCCATTATATTTAAAGAGGCTCCTACGCCACTGCCTAACGTACATAATCTTTTTAACACTATACTGTTCAATGTTTAATGAGTCATCGGGAACAGCAACTTTCTCAATTAGGCGTCATAAATAAGAGAATGAATGAACAGGACCCAGGCTCCATTCACCATAGGTCGTTTTCCATTTATGTCATATCAGATAAAAAGAGTTATCTCTTCTTATGTAGCTATGAGTTCAATTTGTCCGTAGTTTGAAATATCAAGTATGGGAACATATCAAAGATAGAATTGAGGCTATGTTAGTATTAAAAAGCTTCCACTGTTAGTAAAGGTTTCTCTCTAAAGTTTCAATTGAAGGGGGGGGGGGCTCGAGCCCCTAAACGTAAACTTAGCTTCATGGGCTTAGCGGATTTAAAGCGTTTAAGGGGGTGGGGGTGGATAATACTAATTGTTCATTGAGATGAACTGCCAGAATGGATCTTAAAATGGATAAATTTTAGCTGCTAAGGGGGGAGGGGGTTACTGAAGCCCTCCAAGCCTCCACGCATTCTACGTTTTTGCCTAGTTTGCACCTAGATATTCTGTAGAATATTATATGATAGTTGTGGATACTGGCTTCTTCTTGGAATTGAGATTTGTGGGGAACTTTGCCTGTTTGATGATAGTGGGAATATTTTTGTAACTAGAGTATGTGTTGTGGTAACCATAATGCATAAAATTACGCTATCATATTTCTCAGCTAAATACATACCTGATGCTTTTTAATTATGTTCGTTGCACTAGTACTTAGCATTATTTTTTTCAATTTCCTTATGCAAATACTTCATTTATTTAGCTGTTATTGTTATCAAACCTTTGAATTTTCTGAAAAAATTATTTTTTTGCATTGTTGAAGGGCTCAACCATTCAAAAACACTTCAAAGTTTACTTTAAAAACACTTCAAGACCTGACTAATGGGCAACAGCTCCAAAAAAAGTCATTGTCCTGACACCTTATTTGATGGTATTTTTACAGTTAGTGTTCTAAAGTACGATATCATTCTTGCAAATCGTCTTCTTTCAGCGTTTTTTATAAACATAACATTTGACATTGCCTTTAACACAGTATGCAAATATTTTCTTCATCTAAAATGCGTATACCATTTCAGCAACCACTATGAAGATGCAGCTTCTCGTGTTCTTTATTGTGATGGCATCGGTAAGTATGTTTCATGAATCATCTTTAGGCTTATGAGCGAAAAAGATGATGTTTTATTGCTCTAGCTACTTAAAATGTATGGCACAGAAATTTGAAACCTATGTCACCAAACTTCCATAACAGCACAAGGAGCGTGACGTTTCATCGTCGCCATGTGACTAGAGAAATAATGGACATTCCTCTGGATTATATAACCTGACTGGTTGTAATATATATAAATATATATATTGTACAGTTGAAAAGACGTGTACACTAGTAAAAATGCAAATTTTGCCGACTAGTTTCGACTTTCTGTCGTATTCATGGCAATCAACTGTCGTATTATAAATATATATAAAACCATACTGTGAAAAAGTGGTGGCGTGGTGTGAAAGTTTTTGTGTTTGTGTAGATTGTGTATTATCTTAACCGATCTCGCATTTTTCTTAAAGGCTGAAGTACTCAGTATGAAACTGGAAGGAAATAAAGCCAAAAACACCGCCGATATAATGTCTGATCTTGGTACCAATACACACCAGTTTGATGCCCCGAATCATCGCAATAAGGCTCAAGGGCGATTCTTGAAAGATTTTAGCATGGTATGATTTGGTTATTTTGAGAAATGAGCAGGAAGTTTTGGCAATTTTTTTAAAGAGAGTTAATTTTACGATACTGTTATAAAAACGATACTGATAATTTTCTTGACTTTGCGAATCTCTTAATAGTGTGTCATGAAGAACGTGTGACAAGCGAAATATCATCTTCTAATTAACAGGCATATAAATGATACACTGGTTTAATTTTCAAATTGAAAAGTTATTTAGAGTGATTGACGATAAAGGGCGTTTACGGACAGGACTAGAATGGCAGAAGAAGAAACCTGCCCGTGGATGACAAAAGCACGCTAGTCTCCAAGCTGGGTTCAACACAGCGTTTTCTTTATGATAAACAGCCATTGTGTAGCAGAGGTGGTGCCAGAAATCTTCCGACAGAAGGATTGGAGCTCCCGACATGGGGGGTTAAAATGAATATAATATGCAGATTTCGTACGTTATTTTGTCAAATTTGCTCCGACAATAACCTAAAATTTCCTCCGATGAGGGGGGCTAAATGCTTACGACGGAGGGGCTGTAGCCCCCTAGCCCTTCACTGGCGCCACCACTGTTGTGTAGGCCTTAAAAAGTTGTCCTGATCAAGAAGTTCGCTAGTCCAGAACGTATGTTCAGCACATTTGGTCATTCTTAAGGGAAAGTACCAAGAAAAATTGTTTTTGCAGGGGCTGGCAGCAGTAAAAGATCCAGCAGCAAAAGAGTGCTATATTGCAGCATTGCAGAGCCCAGACGAAACTGTGCATGATCTGAAAAAAAGCATGGGAATGGTAATTTCTTTTCTATTAAAGGGTGAATTATGAATGGAGTGAGCCATGTAAAATTAATTGACTTGATTCTTCTTTTAATGGAAGTCTGAATACTATGCTGAAATTTTGTTTCCAGTTCTACTCGAGGTATTCTGGCGAAGAGCAAACAGACGAAGAGAAAAGGCCCCTGTTTATAAGAAAGATGACAAACATTGAAGTTGGGAAAAAGATTGCAGCCTTTTGTGCAGGATACGAACTCATCTTAGCCACAATTCCTGTTTCAATGAACTCCTATCTTCAAAAACAAGGTTAGTAAGATTCTAAAAGAGCAGGGGATGGGAATTATTGTCTATTTCAAATCTTTTAAAAGATAATTATTTCTGTGCAAAGCCTATCATGGACTGAGACAATAGGGGTGACTGGGGGGAGTGGGGCTTAAATGTTTTTCGAAACTGTACTCAAAATTATACATAAACTATATCATTGCTACCAGGCTTATGCATGTTTAGACGTCTCCCCCACCCCACCCCCACCCCCAAGAAAAACTTCCCTACATCTTCCACAACAAAGCCATTACACCAACAATCTATCACATCTTTCAAAAGGATTGTAATGTTTTCCCGTTTTTCTTCCATTTGCAACTTGTAAGAACATTTCAAGCTTCTGATTTTAACAAAAATTCTTTCTTGGGTTTTGAAAAAAATTGAATATTATAAACTAAAATTAATTCCAGATCGTGTTGTCTATTCTGTCTTACCAGTGCTCGACGTGCATTAGAACAGCAGAAGATTGCCATAGCAATTGATATAATAGAAGATAGGCTAAAAATAAGACATGTTCTCTATTACTCCGAGTTTCGGGCTTGCGCACTCATCCGACAGACTATGATGATAAATATCCCTGCTACCACGGTATAAATGTACAAAAGGAGTGATAAATTTTAACAAAGAAAATGCTGTTAGATAGAGGTTTATCAGTCAGGTAGAGCTATATTTTTAATGAGATAAAAGATGTTATGACTTACAATGGACTATCATCACCTCAGTCAGAACATACAACAACTTTTCAAAAAGGTGTGACCTATGCTTAACAGAAAAACTATATGTCATCAAAGCAAATAACAACACTCTCCTAAACAAAAGATCCGAATTAATCTCCAAATGCAGAACACGAAAGAAAGTATTTTTACCTCTTTTCAAATGATACCAAATGTCTTTACAGATTGTTACTTAAGACAAAAAATATCATTTGATAAAAATTTGCTGTCATGTAAAAAAACTCATTCTTCCAAAAAATAACATTATAGAGAAAACCTATTTACGAGCGGTTTCTGAAATAGGTCAATCGCTTGAATGTCTTTTTTCTTGTTCCTTTTCTTGTTCAATATCTTCTCACTCGATAAATTCTTCTCCTTTTTCTTATTCTTCTTCTTCTGCTTCTTCTTCCACTCTCGATCTTCCTCTTCTCGATCTTCATTTTCTTTTTCTTATTTTATTTCTTTTTTCTGCTTTCCTTTTCTGCTTTATCTTTTTTTCTAGTATTTTATCTTCTTCTTCTTTTTCTTCATCATCATCATCATCTTCTTATTCTTCTCGATCTTCATCTTCTTTTTCTTATTATATTTCTTCTTTCTGCTTTCCTTTTTTGCTTTATCTTTTTCTAGTATTTTATCTTCTTCTTCTTTTTCTTCATCATCATCATCATCATCTTCTTCTTCTTATTCTTCATCATCATCATCATCTTCATAATCTTCTCTTTCAACTTCTTCTTCTTCCTTTTCTTGGTTGTTCTTCTGTTCTTTCCTTTTTTCTACTTCTCTTTTTTATTCTTCTCCTCTTCCTTTTCTCTTTCTTACTTACTCATTTTGCTTCTTCTTTGCATATAAGGTCCTTCAAGCTTCTAAATTCATGTTAAGAATTTGCTTCGTTACACTAGCTGTTACATTTTCATCGATGAAAAAGCAGGTTCATTTAAATTCCATAGGGAAAAGAAAAAGGGGGATCATCAGCAGTTTCTGGGGATGCAACATTGATAGCAATTATGTGCCAATTCTTTGTCGCAGAAAAAGTGGTACACTTGCTACCAGATGTCGATTCTGGAAAGATCAAAGTAAAGATTGTACGTATGAGATCACTTGCAATGCGGTCACCACGAATGGGAAAAGTGGAGCAGATTGTCCAGGCGTGAATGACTTTAGATTCATGGAATGTTGTGATTTTATTTGCTTATAAACTAATATACCTTGAAAGTAAATAGATAGAAAAGATACAACAGATGATATGAAGCTAATAAAAAATTTTCTTAATGCAAATGGTGTTCTCTTTTTGCAGCATTTTCTCTTTTTAACGTAATCTTATTACAATAATCCTGTTGAGAATGTTACCAATAGAGTCCTAAGGTGAAAACGAACTCCTTCTGTCTACACAATAGCGGTTTTTCGTGTTTTTGTAGATAGATTCCAAAACTGGTAGATGTAACGAAGATCCGGTTTTAACAATAATCCGAAAAATGTCACCATTGTAGTTTTTTGCACAATCTGGGTTTTCTAGTAAATGCTGCGCAATAACAGAATTGCATGCTTTAAATGTAATCCTAGATTTGCAAAACAAAGGTTACTGTTTTTGTTGGGGATGAATTTTGTTTTTAATACTAGAAGGAACATGCTGTTTTACCCTATTCCCTAATTTTTGGGTAGTGCGTCCTACTGAAGGAAATCGATTATGTCACGTGATTAGTGACATCCAATTCAACGCATCAAAAAAAAAGATTTTTCATAAGTTGAGAAACGATACAAGATGATGGACGCTTAACGCTCTAAATCATTACGCTCATAGAATATTCAATTTCTATGTAAATTGCATCGCGTCGAGTATTCTTTTCGCATGTTAATAAAATGGAACATTCCCTATATTTTTTCGCCCTTATTCTTTGTTGTATTTAATAAAACAAGAACCAGGAACCTCTCTGGAGTTTCACCTCTATTCGAGAGACGAAACGTTAATACAGCGCAGGATCATTCACTTGATCCCCAACACCTACGTAGCCAGAAGCACACTTGACATTTAAATTCATAAGCAATGGAACTTATTTTGGTGGTAGGAAGGCAATCTTTTTAAAAGAATGGAAGGACTTTCCTAGCGCTGTAAACGATACGGGGATTGACAGCATTGAAACATTTAGTGATGGCTAGTTTAATCTGACTTTCGAAACGCGAGTAAGTCTTACAAATTCCTTGGTAAGATAAACTTGGCACTTTTCCGGATCAAACTTTTGAACAGCCGAAAAAACTTGCAATCGTTTGCCTAGTATAAGAAAAAATGACATCTGGTTAACAGAACCATATGGCAACCAATCTAGAAAAAATTTCAGGCCACTATTTAGGGCTTTAGCGGGGGGGGGGAGGCAATAACCCGTCCTCTATACTTTGGTTCCCTCTTAACAATTCCCTTAACGGATAAATACAATTATTTAAAATTAGTATTGACTGAAGTTTGAATCTTTTATTGCAAAATGAGAATTGAAAATCATGTGCATTCTCGCGAGTTGCCCTATTCTGGATCAAAAAAGGGTAAGATCATTCACACAAGTTATGTCCGAATTAAATTTTCGCTTTGTTATCTTGCTGTTCCACGGGAAGAAAGAAACCCAAAATATCTGATACTTCATAAGGTTGCAAGCCCAACAGCAATATTAAAGACTGCTTGAAGGCTTAAATGGACAAAATTGCACCAGGCACCGCGCAGCCATTGGGCTAGCAAGGGCTATAGCCCACCCACTTTTTTGCAAATATAGGCTAGAAGATTTTTTTGAAGGTTTACTCTAACGCAACTTTGGATAGTTTACTCCTATGAAGTAGCAGTTTTCATTGACCGGGAACCATTTTTGTTCGTTTTCTAGGTGTTTCATCTTGTTTAATGATATGATATATTTTCTAACTTAGTTAGCTTGGTTTTTTATTACCCTCGAGCTAATTCTATCTATTTTTATGGTTATTGATTTCTTCTCTGAACCAGACTCTTTATAAACGTTCAATAGAAATAAGCAAGTATTTTCTAAAAGAGGCGTTTTCTGGCGTTCAAGAGGGCGTGACCTCAAAAATTTTCCGGTCACACCCATTTTAGCCCCTCCACTTTTTGAGCGGTGCGCGGTCCCTGAATTGCACACTCAAGATTTGCAGTTGAAAATAAAACAAGATTTGAGGTCTCAAAAATTGATTTTGGCGTTTTTGCAATTTCATATTGATAGTGTGTTTGAATAAGTTTACTTCGATAAATTGTAGTCAATTGTTGGGGAGACGAAACAGTGCTTGTTCAAAGGTCAGCTGCCATTCAAAATTTTTCATCAAATGCGCAGTTGAAATTGATGACGTTTCTTCACATCACAAAATGTATTTAACAGTTGTGGCTCTCATGGAAATAAGCCAATACCACGAGAAATAAGGCACCTTCTTGAATAAACAAAGTTGATTAAAGTTTTCAGCTATCAAAACATTGAGTCAACATTATTTGGAGAAACGCTTCAAGGAACGAAATCTTTTTTCAATTAACAAAAGGGAGACATTTACAGCAACTTGTGAAAATAAATTTTTTATCATTGCAGAAATACCCCTCCTGTTAGCTGGCTCTTAAACGGTTGAATACTCAAAACTAAATTAGTCATTTTGATTATGAAGAATGAATACAGTCAAGGTTTGAAACAGCCAGCTCTGCAGGATCTGACAAAAAACATAAAATGCACAGTTTCAGAGAACCAGAAACATCAATCCAAAAGTCCCAACAAATAAGTAATTAGAAGTCGATACAAAAGCAAATTAAGGCAGATCGTTTCCAATTTTCAACAAGCAAGTTTCCCAAATAAATTAGCTATGAAATAACCTTGAAGTGGCTTGCCTTAGTGCCTAAATTTTGTTGTCTTGGGGGTTGTTGTAAAAACGATTTCATATCTGGTGCAATGAGCAGCAATCTTTTTTCCAACTTCTTCTTCTGTTATCTTTTTGGTAACCAGGTGTCGTCTTCGATGAATCATGTACACTCATTTTTTTATAAGAAACAAAGGTCGATGTTGAGTACTCCAGTTTCCTAATGTTCTGAAAATTTCAATACTCATTGTTTCTTAAGAGTTTCTTAATTATGATGTCATGAATGATGTTATGAAATGTCCATGACCTTTTTATCTCGGTGTGTTAAATCAGAGCATAAAATATGTAATTACAGTATAATTATTAAAACATAAAAATTTCTAAAAATCCTGTCTACGACTAAACTACAGTCTGCAATCAAAAAGAGTTTCTATGTCCATTCTTCTTATACATCTTTTGAATTGGTTTATTGTTGGAACCTTCTTGATGGCTCTCTTTAATTTGCTCCACAGATATGGGACAAAATATCTTACTAGATGTTTTCCTTCTTTTACCGTACGAAATTTCGGAATTAGGCGTCAAGGGCACTTCTATGAAAAGGGCACTTTAGCCTCCCTTGACCCTCCTGTCAAAAGGCAACAGGGGCGGTTAAACCCCTGCGTGCCCCTCTCCAGCGTCCCTGCAAGCAGAAGGGATAAGACAGGCGAATTACCTAATTACAAAAAGATCAGAAACAATCAATGTTTGATTACTACATTAATGTGCATTTGACGAACTTTTCTCATTGGTTCAAACCGAAAAAAAGAACATTCATAAGATGCTCCAGAAATAGTGCGAAATATGTTACTTGTATGTTTTTGAAACTACTTAAATTCTAGGAAGAATTCGTGCCAGTTTTCAGAACCAATCGAAAGATTAATAACTTTCACTTTTCTGAATCAATAAAGTAAATTAAAGATTTCAGCTATGCAAATACATATATTTTGACCAGTCAACAATGATTGATTAAAACTAGCTCCAAATAACGACATGTGCCTTAAAAAGGCTATCAGTTTCAACTTGGCACAATTCATGTACTCTTATTACAGCTAAGTACATCCTTCTGTGCTATGCTTTCATTAAGTATGTCTTTACTCAAAGCTATCCAATTTTCTGAAAATCACATTCTATTTGCCTAGCTGCCATCGTTCATTACAGCAAGAGATATTTAAATTATTCTTTTTATCACGGTAATATCTCTATTTAAGCCTTTCAACCTTCTGTCAAGGACTTCATTTGTCTTGTGGATTCATAAAAAGTGGTCAGAGAGCATTTCACGAACTACGTAAGGTACAGCTCAGTTCTATTGTGTTGAGTACTTTTTGCATTATATCTGCATTTATCTGTTCAAAAAGTTTAAAGAATTCACTTGCACTTACATCTTAGTTTGCTGAGAAGATTAATTGTAGTTTTAGTATAAAAACATTATATTTTTGTACTTTAAGACTAGTCCCACTTGCATTGCAGATAGCAAAATGAAGGCAGTATTTGTTTTGTGCTTGGTTGCTATGGTGACAGTAAGTATTATCTTATGAATTTTAAAAAGTGACCTAAAAAAGACTTTCGAGTTCGAATAGCTTTGAAAGGGACTAATAGCAACAACCACAATCTAGAAATTTCCTTTTTGCTATTGACTAAGTTACCTAAGCTAGGCATGTCTTAACTAAGCTTAAATTATACCTAATTAAGATTACTGTTACTGTTCCGTTATTAGGAGCTCGACAGGGTGTAGGACAAAACCTTTCTTAGTTGCAACTCCGAGTTTCAGTTTAATATTATCATCAGGCAATTTTTCCTGTTGTCAGGAAAGAGGTTGTTTAACCTTTTTTTCTTTATGAATAGAATTGTGTTATGTTATAATAAGAAAGGTACTTTTTATTCTTTAACTAAGGCTGAAGACTTCAGCATCAAACTTGAAGAAAATGGAGAAAAGTTCACGGAGAAGATCAAACTCGATACCGTTGCAAATACGGAGGAGTATGATGTTCCAGCGCACCAGGACAGAGTTGAAATGCATCTCCTGAAAGACTTCAATAAGGTAATATTTGCTTATAGACTTGCTTGTAACAAAGAATGAAGTGAACCATGCAAAGAGTTATGGAATATATGAACTTTTTTATATTAGATATTGATTAAGGGATTGACGCCAATATATTCTGCTTGCAGAGGCTGGTTGCGATGAAAGTTCCGGTTTCCAAAGTATGCTATGTCGAAGCATTAGAGAGCGACGTCCAGGCTCCAAAGGATCTGAAAAAAAGCATGGAATTGGTAAAGCTTTTAATAATTCTGTATAAATTATCATTTTTGATTATACGAGTTGAGACGTAATTAGTAAAATTGATGGGATTGGGATACCCATGTGCTATGAAAATATAAAGTATTTTTAATAGGAACAAACATCTGGAGGTATGAAGACAATCTCGAAAGCACTTTTTGTTATATAATATTATGTTGTAAGAAACTGGTGAGTTAATGGCCTAGTGAATGGCTTTCCTCTACGCAAGGTGTTTTCGCCATGTGCCGATTTGGTATTCTTGTTTTTCTAAGACAACCAAGTTTTGCTCCTTTTAAGTAGCAAGTAAGACTTGACCTTACAGCTAAAGTCCCTTAGACCACTTCAGAAGGCTTTAACATGTCACTATTACGGAGAAGCATAGCAGTTTCAGGGAAGCATAGCATTTACAACGAAGACAAGCTTCAAAAATGGCTCTCCAGAACTAGGAACAGGTTCCTTCCAATGTTAAGAAAGATAAAACAGACACTTCGATGTAATTCTGACAGGGCAGAATTCTCTCATGAACGAATTTTTCCTGCCTCTGATGTGGCTTGCTGTAGAAATCATAAGTTAGTTTCGTTTTTCCTCATTTATTTTGAGTTTTATTAATATTCCACGAGCAAAGATATTAAAAGGAGCTTTCTCTTTCGACAGATAAAAATATCATCATTTCTACCCAATACAAATTCTTCTACAAAATTCATGTATGAGATTTAGCTTCTTTTTTGAGATCAATGCTTGATTCTTTAAACAAATTGAAAATTCTGGGTATATTTACAGTCTAACTCAAGGTTCCCAAGTGAAAGGTACATGGTCCATCAAAAACAACACCTGGTCATAAGAAAGATGACAGAAGAGGAAGTTGGAGAAAAGATCGCTGCTCATTGCGCAGGATATGAAATCGTCTTCACTGTAACCCCAAAAGACAACAATATTGAAAAATTGGCTCTGGAACTTGCCAAACCATTGCAAAGTGAGTATTATACATCACAGGGGGCTTGATGTTATAAATATACGGAGAGGTGAAGCTAGAAGAATTTATGACTAACCTACAGAAAAATAATAAGTAAATTTAAGAATATATGGAAATTGACTTCAATAAATCACGTCTATCAACTTAAGATTAAAGGAACGAATGTTGTTTAAGTGACCCTTCTTTTTGCTATCCTTGAAATACAATAAAGTCTCGATAACTCGAACCTCCGAGGGAACGTTAAAGTGGTTCGAGTTAGCAAATGATCGAGCTACCGGGGGTTCGAATTATCGGGATTCTACTGTATTCATCATCATAATGAATTAGACCCCAAAATTGAAGACCAACCTCTTGTTTATAAAGTGTTCATCTAAGCAGTTCGTTAGAAGAAATGATACTGAAATTTTTAAGGATCTAGATTGTTAGTCCGTTTCAGGTTATGGATAAAGCGTCAAGAGGTTGCACTTGCTGGAAAAAATATAAGGTTGACAAGAAATCAGGAGAGGCAATCAGAATGTTTTAGATGCCACGCCTTCTTAATTGACGAATGTGCCTTTTTGAATGATCATGTAAAAAAACAGGATGAAACAGTTATTTTCGATTTTCATAAAAATAGCATTTAATGAAAAACATGCATTTTTAGCCCATGAGCTCACAAGGCCATTTCACAAAAAGTGCATTACCTGAGGTATTGTAGAGTTGAAAAATAAAAAAATTGGAAACTTTTCAGCCTGAAATTCAGAACCAAGGACCACCTTAATGCATATAGAGCTCTTTACGTATACTCTTAATTGTGGAAGTTTTGGCCTGGAAGCGTTTGTGACTTATTTACGACACCATTAAGGGCCTGTTTATATAAGCAAATTTGTTACACCTCCATAATCTGGCATATGGGATGGAATCATCGAATGTTTACACACAGATTCTATCCCACCTTCCAGCTGTATATGGAGAACATCATCCCACCTTCCAGCCTGTGTGCTGACAAGGTGGACAAATTTTGACCGCGCTAATATGATTATTCAATCCCACCTTCCAGCTTCATCTCACCTTCCAGTGTTAAAAAACCCATCCCACCTTAGTGTGAGATCTTACTCAACCGAGCTGGCTTGTTTTCCATATCAACGCAAGACGAAGAACAGAAAGGATTCTATAGAAGAGTGGGATCTCATCTCTCAGAGCACAGGCTGGAAGGTGGAATGATTGTCTCGATATAAAAAGGCCCTAAGCTCTTCTACGTCTTCTATCTGACATTCTTTTCGGAAATGAACAATTTCTTCCTTTCTTTATTACCAAATTAGAAGTCAGAGATAAACAGAGCTTCCTATTTTACAAGAGTAAGATGTGCGAAGCTGTGCAATGTTTCCCTGTAATTGCAACCCCAGACCCTTGCCTATCATTTTGATTTGATTGAGATTGAACTATCATTTTTCAAAATTCTATTACCTTATTTTCTGAAGTTTGTTTATCTTCTACATCTTCATAACAAAATAATATTTTGCAGGACAAAGAAAAAGAGATACGTTCACTTCATTCTGGGCTTGTGATATCAAAAGTTCATACGTACCAAGAGCTTGTAAGTTATCAGGAGGAAGACTTGCTGCCAGGTGCCATTTCTGGAGAGATGATAGAAGAACCTGTGTATACGAAATCACATGCAGAACAGTCTATGTAAATGGCCAGATGGCCGCAACTTGTGATGGCGATCATAAATACAGCTTGATGAGCTGCTGTGATTATATCTGCCTTTAGACAATCCCTGCTAGTGTTGTAAAGCACAAAGTTTACCAAACTTTTTGGTTGCAATATTATTTGTTTTAAGCTTGATGTTATTCTTAGTTATATATTGATAATGATATTCATGATGAAAATTTATTGGTGTTTTATTTCAAATCTACGCGGCTGCAATGATTTGGACTTTATAGCAAAAATGATATGGCCCTAGATCCCCAGGGCAATCAATAAGGCAGGTTGGATATCAATCTCCTTTGTTTCAAACAAGTCGGTCCCAGGCCAAACTATTATTGTAAAAAGTTGGTTCATCCTATGGCTCTCGGACCGGGTAAAAGCATTATAGACAAGATAGAATGTTGCTCAATATAGAAGCGTGAAAAAAACTGCGAAAGAAGACCCATACTGTAAAGAGTCATTCCTAGCCAGTTTGTAGAGCCTCCATTTCATACGTTTGGCAAGTTAATGAAAAACGTAGAAATCTGTTTTGGAGTTAGAAGACCAGGAAACTGATGCGCCTGTTATGTCTTCTTGCTGGAGAGATGTAACCGACTTCATATAAGCAAACAAATGTTGTTTTTGAAATATACCTTTACATTTAGTATTAAACAAATATATATACAGTACAAAATATTTAAAAACATACACAATTTGATGCCAAAAAAATATCAAACTTTGAGACGAAAGAAACCTTGAGTTAATTGCTAGAAAGATGTGGTCAATTACGTATTACAAAGAATCTTTTGGCAGTACAAAATGTAAATATGGCTTTGAAAAAAGCAAAAATTTTCAGTCTTCTGAAGCTTTTTCTCTAAAACCCTTCAGAGTATAAAACGTCAGAATATAGAATAAAATACCTACGCCATTGTTGGGGAGATGAGATCTCACTTCTATTGTTCAAGACCAAAGGCTTAATGATTTGTTCTAGCTAATCAGCATCGAAGGGCAAGGACGCATGCGTATTCTAATGAGTTATCTCTGCAAAATCCCCGGCCATCCTCTGCACCCAAAGCCAGGGAACACAACTGCACCCAAAGCCAGAGATCTCGTAAAAATTTTGAGAACAGTTATTTTAGCAACTTGAATAAATTTTGAATAAATAAATTTCATCGATTTCTGAAGAGTTTTACGCATATATTTTAAGGACGTTATTTCGTTTATTTTTCATTTAGGGGTTTCCTCGGAGCTTATTTGTAGATGTAGTTTAACGGGAAGATCAAAATTCAAAGCTTTCTGCCTTAAAAATTTGAATAATTAAATTGAAGGTACGTTTTCTGTTTTTCTAGTCGATTAAATTGTCTTGGTCTGGCTCAAGTGTCAGAGGTCAGTTCAAATCAGGCTGTGTCGTTTACATCGAATGTCCAATCTACGTGAACACTTTTAAGAGGAAGCTTCAGAAAGAAATTGAATTGAAGAACATAAACGTTATTAATCCAAGGACGCACAGTGTTCACAGACAGGTCAAAGGATTGCCTTTAACTGTATTTTAGATTTAATTTCCTTTCTATTTTAACATGTAACTTTAATCATTAATTTTCACCTGCATTAATTCGTAGATGCCACTGACCATTCCATTACCATAATACCCTCTCAATGTCCCCTTTAATTTACAGTCCCTTTTTGATTTGGTCTTGACGACAAACAAAATTACAGTTTCTAATTTGACATGTATATGTTCAATCAATCTAATCATTGATCAGTGGCATCTTCTAGCACGTTTTATCCATTAAACTTTTATTTCATTATTTCTTGCACTCTGAGCATTATACCGATACTCGGTACTGCTCAGTATCGATGTAGATGTAGATGTATATGCTATCGATACATGTAACACTAGGCCGCGTCAAAAAGTGCTGGTTGTTTTTGCTTGCCTATGGGAGTCAAGTGAGCCTTAACACAAACGAAAAACATAAAACAATAGAGAATCAAGGCAGGTTTTTCAGTATGATTGATATTTCTGCTATGATCAAACCCCCATGTCAATGTGAATGATAAGCTCCCACCGCTAACTTAGTTTATTGTGAAATTCGATCGCAAAGTTCTGTTTGATCTTTTCTCGGGGGGTTCTTTGCCTCTTTGACACTAAATATATATTATACGCATATGCAATGGCCCCGAAACGGGGGTACTCATTTCATATTCAAGAATTTCATCTCGTCTCCCCAACAAGCTAGGAAATAAATATACCCAGTTGTGGATCAAAATAGTCCAATCGAAATAGGTCATGTGCTCAGGTTTCGGTTGGCCTATTTCGATAAACAACGATTAAATTTCCTAGCGAAATGTAGTGACCATTATCAACGTAATCATGTCCTCCATTGTATCATAGCCATTAAAACCTTCAATTGTATACGTATCCAAAGTAACATAATCAACACTTTCGTAGCGTTCCCTCGTTTTATATGTATACGCCCAGTTTTGTATTTATTAAGTCAGTCAGTAAATTCGTCAAGACGCAACGGTCAGCATAGCGGTCAAATCTTTGATTGGCTGAGACCTCTGTTCGCAACCATGTTCTAAGCCAATAAGCACACAGGATTCTCACAACAAAATCGCTTTGCACCTAGAATTAGGCCCATTTTCGCCATTTCAGCGTGTTTTTACCACATTGTCTACAAAAAACATTTTTTTGTCCAGTTCAGTTTTTGTCAGTGGAAATTCGCTTTGTAGAGGCGTGCAATGTTTTTTGTAGACAATGTGGTAAAAACACGCTGAAATGGCGAAAATGGGCCTAATTCTAGCTGCGAAGCGATTTTGTTGTGAGAATCCTGTGTGCTTATTGGCTTAGAACTATAAAGAAAAACTTGTCGACTGTGTGTTCTTAAAATCCAGTTGCATACACAGTGAGAAAAACACTGATAATATGCTGACAAAAAATCAGCTTTTCTGTGATTTGATTGGCTCAGATCAACCTACTTGTACATTTTTTGGGAGAATCAATTATGAATCAATATTTGGCGCTGTTTATATACCGAAAAGCCAACGGTTCGCACATGTTTACAAAAGAAACTTGAATTTTATTTTATTTTGTCTATTAATTCTAATTAACCAATCCGGGATATTGTTTCTACAATTTCTATGTTGACTGTGTCCACTACAACTTTTGTTCGCCTATTCCTAGAACCACGTATGCATAGTATGGCACTATAAAGAAGTGCAAATGACAGCTTTGTGCGAAGCCAATTTGTCACCAGTGAAATTGGCAGATCACGTTTCTCTGAAATCTTCATTGATAAAACGGATATAAACTTTTCAATTTCTCTACCTGAGCCACCGCTTTGAGCAAAAATCAATGGCGTGAAAGAACCATGCTCAACTTTCAAAACCCTTTGACTGTACGCACGTTTCTTCTCTTTTTCATTCCCTGCAAAAGTGTTATCTAGCTTCTGGTTTCTGTACGACGGTGCGAATGGGTTGAATACCCTTACATCAAAATATGCACTTTGTTCCTTCTGCCAGAAGCCACGTATGCTGATGTCAAGCCTTGCCTCTTCTGATATTTTGGAATTTCTTGGGAGATTTTGACCACTGAGATGTTGAAGAGGTGGCTCAATTCTATAGTGGATCACGACTTCATTGTGTCGATGATGAATATATCCACCTTTTGGACAAGACATCGCATGGTCAACGGAAAATTGTTTTTTGCATAAAAAATAGTTCGCACGAACTTTAGATGCCATCTAAATCTCAATCGGATTGCGTCGTAGAATTCACGCTTGCTGAGAACAAAATTTTCGGCCCTCAAAGGAAGAGAAGTGAGCCATGAAGACGCACCTTTCATACAAGACAGCTCGTTTGCTTATTGACCAATTAAAAGGGAAGGACACAGATGTAAATGGTTTTGCATCAAAAATCGAAACTTTCTAAAGACACATCCATTTTGTCAAAATCGTAGAGACTTTTTTCTTCCACTAGATAGTCCCACTAGAGAAAACAATGCAGTTGAATTATTTCTTTGATTTCAAAACTTAATAATTTTTCATTAACATTTTACGGGGGATCAGTTCAAGAGCGGCACGAAATGGAAACGAAAACAAATGATGACCAAGCCAAGATTCCTGAGAACTGATAATGAGGCAAAAGGTGTGAAGGCTATAATACAAAGTGGACCTTGACAATTACAGGGGTACCTTATAATGATGATTAATTGAAATTGAATCAGAGTTGATGTCATGAAGGGGTTTTGACTTTTTCCTGCCTCGCTTGATGTTGTTCGCTATTCGTTACAGTCTCTTGTGTCACGCTTCCTCGCGTTTTCATGCATACGCTCTCCTAGTTTATGGGCTATGGTAGGAGTCCTTTGGCCTCCTGAGCATTTGATTTGTAACTCTAGGGTAAGATGTGTAGTTCGTGGCGTTTTCATTATCTTGGTTAGTCTAAGGATATTTTAGATTTGACATAGCGTTGGTCTCACCTTGCTTGGTATCTCCTTCGCAGTTTAAATTTGTTCTCACGGTAGTACGAATACCTTACGAAATGCTTACAATTTCTTATTTTCCGAATATTATATTCTGTGGAGTATCAGACAATAAATTTCTTTACTACGCTATGCTTCAGCCTTTCAGCGCTATCTTCAAACATAATGTTTGGTCTGTTCAAGGATCATTCTACTGTGGTTTGACATAGGCCGAGCCACGATATTTGTGCTTATTTGACTTTATCCTAGCCATTTTACTATACACCGTAAATGCTCTATTAAGCCCCCCCTACTATATCAAGCCCTTTTTTGCGCTTTCTCAGTTATAGTTTGTCTAGCCTGCATTGCAAGTTATGCACACAATATTTTCAAAGAATGGTGATTTTATTTATTCATCGTATTTTTACTGATCTTCACTGCCGAGCCGCAGAGTAGCTAATGGCTATTCTCTGTAAATACTTTTTCGTATGATGATATTTTTATAAGAAAAATATGCATAAGAACGTTTTTATAATATTTGTTACTTTAAATAATTAATAAGAAGAAAATGAGAATCCCCCCTTGCTAATAAGCCCTCCTACTGGGGCATAGTAGATCTTTTACGTTAATTCCAACTATTTTTTTATTAGCACTCTTTACAGTATTTTGAACCGTCTAGCAGAAAAGAAAAAAATTTGTAAAACAGATTATAATAAAGCGATTTGTTTGTTAGTCTGTTTGAGATGGGCGTAACAAACAGATGCCAAAAATTCTGACGTGAGGCAATCTTGATGCTGCAGTATAAAGATTCACAGAAGGTGGTTCGCTGTTGGCTCCCATCCACTAGCTAAACGACACAGCCACAACGGCAAATGCCTTTACCTCCATAAAAGAATAGTTAGTGGATTGAATTGAAATTAGTGAATTGAATTGTATCAACCTGAAGTGAATTTATACAAGCCCATTCTTTCGTCACGAAATATAAAACCGTAAAAAAAGTCTAATAAGCATAGCCTTAAGTGAAATGTCAATATTTTTTTAGATTGAGTGCTTTTCTGCTTTTTGAAGAAACTGAAGCAAACTTAATATAGATCAGTAAACAAAATCAGAAAGGCAGGTATTAAAATGCATATGTATTCGCGTGAAATGTGCTATTTCTTTCTTTTATCTGATAAATAAAAGTCAATGATTTTTTCAAGTTGACGGTGACAACTATTTGATCGAAACTTAACAGGTTTCTGATAAAAAATAATCAGTTACTGTTTTGTTATTGTTTAAACTGGAATTAGGTTTATCTTGCAGGTGGAATGGGTCAATAGAATAAAAGCATTAAATTTACAAAAGGCGGTATCATTGTTCAATTTTTATAATTTGCTTTCGAAACTGAACAAAATTCTTATTCTTAAATACTTCCTTGCTTTACTTCAATGAAAAAGTGCATGAAGTGAATGAACAAGATTTGATGCTTCAATTGTACAAACATTGACTATGTAGGTGTATGTTGTGTGTGCATCTTCTTTCGTCAAAGTTGAAGTAGAACCAAAAACAGAGAAATTAAAATAGTTTCGATCAATTTTCATGAATATGAAAGAACTTACTGCAAATCTTGGTACTCAAGAACGATTTCCACTGAGAATCTGGGAGCTTGTGTTCTACGTCATCATTTCCGCATTTGGCATTACCGGGAATTCAATAGTTCTTGCTGTTTTGAGGCGAAAACGAGAAATGCGATGTTCTGCTTTTGGAGTATATCTTAGCACGCTTGCAATTGTCGATATACTGGTATGTGTGCTGTGTTTGCCAGTTTATGTTACCTCCACAGAGGCTTTCAAGAGTCACCCGACAGGACAAGCTGGTGATATTGTTTGCAAATTTTGGACCAATTATTTTGTTCTGTTCTATTTTGCAGTGATATCTGTGTTCACATTAGTTGCTATCTCGGTCGAACGTTATCTTGCCATTTGCAAACCAATGAAAGCAAGAATCAAATCAACTCCAAAAAGAGCTAGAAGAATTGTTATTTGTATCTTAATTTTATCATTGCTGCCAAACTTTGCATTGATTGTTGGCCTAAGATACGCAGAGCCTGGTGAAAATAGCTTTGGTGCCCATTGCACTGCAGTCAAGTTCGCGAACGATGCTGTATGGAAGGTCTTTTACGTTATAGTCTTGCTAACACAGTATGTCATTCCTATTACCTTGATGATAGTTTGTTTCATTAAAATCAAGAGAACGCTTCGGAGATATGCACTGGATGCACTAGCAAGCAATAAAATTGGTCTAAACAGCCTACAAAGCGGACACTTGTTGTTACTGCGAACCCGAGCAAGAACCACACGCACTGTGGTTATCATGATATTGGCCTACTTTCTTTGCTGGTCGCTAAACCAAGTGCTTTATTTTATGCTGAACATTGGCTATGGTGTTGCATGGAATGGGGATTTGATGCAAATTAGTGTTGTGCTTTGTTTCTTCTCGTCTTGTATCAACCCAGTTATTTACGTGTCCAGAAGTAAACAGTTCAGGGAAGAATTTAAGAAGCTGCTCTGTCACTCTTCAAACAAAAGAAATATCAGCACAATCACGTAATGAGAGTCATCAAAGTCAAATCATTTCGCAACCTGATAACTCAAATAGCTCAAACCAAACATTGGAATTCGAGCTTTTAATGCTTCTATCAAACTTCTATCTACCTATTCGAGCTTTTAATGCTTCTATTGACATCAAATGTTTATAATCATAAGAAAGCAAACTAGACAAATAGGAAATTAAATCTTCGAATTCCCCCCAAACCCAGAATAAGTCCCCCCTCAAATAAACCCCATGTAAGTATTCCCTGAATAAAAATATACTCCACCCTCGAAGAATTTTCATCAGCACTGGAACGAATTTCTTAACGTTCACAAAATTATGATGATACTTTCAAAAAAGCAACAAAACAACAAAACTTATCATTTCAAGATAATGAAAACAGCTGAACGTCAAAGCATTGATCAGATCAAACCTTTACAACTTGTTTTGGTAGTCATTTTTGCAGACCTTATCATTAGATTCTATAACATAAGAACTTCCTATTCTGAATGTTGCTAATAAGCCCCACCCTGCAATGAGCCCCTTTGAATAAGCTAACAGTAATTGATTAGCTTTTATCGGAAACATGTTCAGTTCTGATTAAGTAGGTTTTACCGTCAACTTGGAATAATCAATCATTCTTATTTATAAGATTAAAGAAAGAAATAGTCCATTTTGACGCGAATACATATGCATTTTAATACCTGCCTTTCTGATTTTGTTTACTGATCTATATAAAGTTTGCTTCAGTTTCTTCAAAAAGCAGAAAAGCACTTAATCTAAACAAATATTGACATTAACATTTCTTTTTAAGCTATGATTAGACTTTCTCCACGAATCAATGTAAAATATCAAATGAAAATGTAACATGAGAATAAAGAAATTTTGGTCTGTAATGAAACTAAAATGCTGTACAATTCAGTTGGCTTCACATTTCACCAATTTCTTTAAATTATTAATTTCATATTTGATGTTTTTAGTTGCACAATCGATGCTTCTTCTAATTCAAAATGTGTAGAAGTAGTAAATATAACTTTGTTTTGTGGGTTTTGTATCAATCTTAAAGTGTAAATATGCCTAGCCTTAGTAACGAAGTTGGTAACTAACTACTAATATATTGCGTAGAAAAAATCATATCATAGTGTTTGCTAGACTAGTCATGTCCTTTTGACGTACTGGACAACCTCAAGCAGAAATTAATATCTCTTGGCTATTAAGATGTATAATAATTTATAACGTATTAGAATTATAAATTGTAAAAAGTCTCCAATAAGATAAATGAGAGGTGAACATTTATTTTCATTTGCTAGCATAGAACATGAAGTGTATAATTAAACATGTAATTTCTTTTTTCTGGATCAAATTACATACTGAACTAATGTTTACTGAGGTACCACAAGGTTCATGCTTGGCGCTACTTTCTGTTTACATTCTCAAAATAGTTTCTGATGTTCAACCTCAGACATGTAAAATATCACAAAACTAATTGATGATATAGAAACCCGAGTTTTGACTATATAATTTAGCTTAGATAGTAAACAGAATATATCATTGCTACTCACAAAACACATAATATGCCCTTAGATTTTGATAGCATTTTCCAGAACTTGGCTTAAATATATATATACCATATTTTTCTCCAATTGCTTCTCCCTTATATTTGCTAAACTTCACCCATTTCAATTCATAGCTATTCTGCCATTTTCTCAAAATAATATCTGGCTCCAGATAAACAAAAGTGTTGCAAGCTGTTTGTTTGATGACGTTTCATCATTAATAACTTATTACTTTCTTATTCAAACAACTGGACATTTAAACGTCAGACGATCATAAATATAATTCTGACTATTAGAAAAAGATTTCGTACAAAGTTGAGATTTTTAAGTGATAGGGTAAGGTAATGGAATTTTCTAAGCTTCTTGTTCCCTTCCTCCTCTTTTCTATACCAAAAGCATTAACCTTTTGAGGTACTTTTTGAGATATCTAGTGCTGGCAGGTCCCAGTATGTTTATGCCCTTAGCAAGGCTAAAATCATACCTTTCAAGTCGGAAGAAATTTCCTGGAATAAACGGTGTTGATTCAACAATGGATGTCTTGAGTGTATCGTCATATTGACCTCTGTTTTAAAAAATTCCTGACTTTTGACCACGTATCTCGAGAATTTCGAACATGAACTTTGTAGCGGTCTTTTATCATGCTTTTTTAGATTTGCTATCCAAATCCCACAAATCCCAAATCCCACTTAATCACTCTATTGAGAACAAGCTTGTTGTACCGTAAGGCTCATATCTTGGTCCCCTCCTATTCATCATTTATGTCAACCGTGCGCACTACAGAGTCAAAATCTAACAAAGATGATCCCTATTGTTTTACCTTCCAAGGCGGCATTAGATTTTCAAGAAACTGTATAATTGGTACAGTGCGAACGGTAAAATATGTTTTTCATCAGACAACCAGATTTTCATTAGTCCCTCAAAGGTTCCGTCGTAGAGCCCCGAAAAAGCACTTTTTTAGGAAAATCAAGGATTAACCATGAAACAGGAAATAAATGCCATCATGTCTGTCTGACTTGCGATTCTGTGCTTGTGTACTCAACATTCAAGGAAAGATGAAACAAAACATTCGCCTGTTTTTCTAGAATAAAACTAATAATTTTGACACAATTTTTGGAATGATCCAAAATGTGTTCCGTTCAATCCTCAAGCTTTTCTTGAACTCTAAATCAGATATTCATTCATCGTATAGAGTGTGCTCTAAAAAAAGGAGATGCTCCGGGCTGAGGGCAGCTCCAAAAGACTTCGGATCTGCTTGATTTTGTAGCTTTGTGTCTTCAATAAACTAGTGTGTTTTGTGCGAGGATGGCTCAGTTGTTAGGGGCGCTGACTACAGACCTAAGAGTCCGTGGTTCGAGCCCCTGGCATGTCCAAACTTTCACCCAGAGTGAGGAGAGTCGCCAGCTCTCTGTAATTCCAGGCATAGGAATCACGAGGGGTGGTCATATCGAGCGGAAGGACCAGGACACTGCTCGATAAGCATAAGCTTCTCAGTGTCCTAAAAACTACCTTCGGATGCAAGGTAGAAACAAATACAAATAAAATACAAATACAAACTGCTTGTACCGTGTTAAAGCCAAAATAAGATTGCTTGGTTGCTGATTTATAACTGAAACTGCATTTGGGACAGAAGCAAGTGGAGCAAGTGCCAGCCTAAATGAAAAGAGTTTTCCTCGTCCATTCCAACATTAATGAGCAATCAGAGTCACAACAGAATAGAAATGCCAAAGATTGTAGACTGCCAGCCATCAAATGTCACGAATGACAGCGTGATGTTTGTCAGATTTGAAAATGTTCCCTTCTAGGTTTTGATCACAAATCATGTCTCCTAGACATAAATGTAATTATTTCAACAATGACAGGACTCACAGATCTGAAACTTACAAAAAATATTTATTTATAACTTGGAAAGAAATTTTCCAAAAAAAAATTCAAATCATTCGACTGGTCTGTATTTTACAGACCACTTTGTCGGAACACTATTTTCACTTTGAGAAAAGATTTGAGACAAACAGTTTGATGTAATTTAACCATAAAGATACCAAACAACTTGCCAAGTTGATGTTACTTGAATGAGCAGAGGGATTTCTCCTCCAGGCAATGGTTGCCATGGAAACCCCAAAATAGCCCTTTTTCCAGGTAAATTATGGATTACAAGTGATATCAAAATTCTATCTGCTTATTCTAAAAACAACCTGAAAATAATGTATCACGAAAAGTTTGAGCTAAATATCTCACATAGTTTTAGAGATATACTTTCTTAAAGTCAAAGGTGGCTAATATTCGAAAATGGCTTTGAAAGTTTATAAACAACTTTTTTACAACAAATGTTATCATAATGACAGAAAAGAACTTTTTATCATAGCCAGTATGCATCAGATTGTGCCTCCTTTCTTAGAGGACAAATTAAAACAGGCTGTCCTACTATTTGATTCTTTTTTGTCATGTTCCACAACCAGAGGTATATTGTGTTCATTGACAAATTGACAAATGTAATGCCATTATCATCAGTTGACGTCATTTTGTTCTTTTGGGTCTTCTTTCTGTTTTCTGTTTTCGTAAAGACAGTCTAGAGAACATTGTGGATGCTGCATCTACCAGCCATGTAATCTTGTCCTTTTTTATTTTTGCTTTATTCTTTATAATGTTCTTGAGATTAAGTGTCGCCTTTTGGTTCGAAGCATCAGCCTCATTTGAGTAACAACAACACTCACACTTTTTCTCCAAGTCATTATATGTTGCACGAGGAAGTGGAAATGGAAGGTTAAAAGCAGTGCAAAGCTTTAGCATATTTGTCAGCC
This sequence comes from Rhopilema esculentum, assembly GCF_057945365.1. NCBI lineage: Eukaryota > Metazoa > Cnidaria > Scyphozoa > Rhizostomeae > Rhizostomatidae > Rhopilema > Rhopilema esculentum. Next base: position 2,270,467 of record NC_142816.1, on the reverse strand, counting down.
AAAGACCAGTCTCAATACCAGCTTAAACACACCTGACATTTACTTTCGATGATTTTCAAATGGCATTTTACATTCTTGGGCTTGTATGAAAAAGAGTACTACCTTGGCAATGGATTGGTACATTTAAGGACAAGGGGTTCATCCAAACCAACTTGCTTGCCATCAACTTTTAACATAATAAGCTTGCCTTTGGAGCTTTTACAAGATCCAAAGATTGCAGTTTGAGATAGCATATATGCTGTAACTTATTGACTCTTGTGAGATTAAAGCCATGTGCGTCTTGATGACATTATTGTTCAGAAACGAACTTTGGTTTTATTAATTGTTACAGACTCTAATCCAAGTGATCTTGCTCTTTTTCTTGTTATAACTTTGCTTTAATCTTTTTCAAGAATTGGACAATGTCTTGAGATCTTTTGGAATATCGGTTTACTTTCTCAAGTGTTTATCTGGGGTCGAAGTGGATGGGCCTACGTCAAATGTCCTAGTTTCATCCCTGCTCTCATCTTCTTCTTCCTTGATTATTTCTGCTTTCTATTTCCAGTAAATGTTCTTCGCTCTTCACGGTACTTCGATGTATTTTACTTCCAACCATACTTAATAATATCGGTAATATTAAATTTATATCTTCATTCTAATTTGTCGACCGATTCTACAAGTTTTCATGCCACCTCAGCTCTCTCCAAATATTCCCTGCTACTTCATGTAAAAGCTATTACAGAACACCAATTTAATTCAGTTCAATAAATGGGAGGACAAAATTTGCGTGGTTAAAAACGAAAATTCGGGGCTCAACAGTAAAAAAACCCCATAGCAACCAAAAATAACAAGGTTGCTAAGGAGCCCAGGCCCAGTGTCATCTCATATCTACCTATCCAGCGTCTGTGTTTTTTAATTGTTTTTTATTTATTGAGTGGTGTTTCCTTTCTAGTAATTAACTTTCATTCATGAAAAGACTGCCCTTGTCCATAAGCAAATATTTAAATTGATTGCAAGAGATGACTGCAAGAAATACTCTGAAATGAATTTGAAGACAATCTAAAAGGCGAGGTCGCAAAAAATTTCTGCTCGCTTCGCTCGCAAGGGGCCTTGTCATTCAGTTTTGCTGCAAGGCCTTCGAGGTCTCTCGGTGGTCCTGTCAGTAAGATCAACGTGCTGAACTATTTGAATTAATGAAGGTATCTCATTGCTCAAAACTTGACTTCTATAAAATCAAAGTAAGTATCCTCAGTTACTCAAAAATCGGAAAGACTCTAAAAAATGGGAAAGAATATTTAATACTGATTCTTATAAATAATCGGCTGGAAGCAATGCAACAAACTAAAGATCTTGGTTGCAGCTCAGCATAACCGAGGATTAGATGAAACACGTGAAAAAATTTCTTCAGGGGAAGTGACTTTTTGAAGCATACGAAATCCTCATTGAAAAAAGGAAAATGAAAATTGTCAAAAAACGTTTCATCCATATTTTATGTTAACGTTGCTAAGAACGGAATAAAGACTTTTGGCAACTCTTTTTGGCAAATTTGACACTTCTAATCAACAACAGAGTAATCAAGGAATACATCGTGAATTTCAAATAAAAGGGCCATAGGTGAGTAGGGATTGGGTAAAAAAGTCATGCATAAAATTAGATATAAAAATTCACATATACAGCGTCGTCCTCATAGATCATGATTGCCGCGGAAAGACGGGGGAATTTTTAAAATTTGGTGCTTTCAATTCGCTGGGAAATGCACTCATTGAAGCAATTTTTGCCACTTTATAATGCAACCTTATTGCTGGTGTCCTTTGACATAATTGATTCTCTTGTGATCGAGACAAAATGCCTCTTGTCTCGGTCACATGGGGTGGTCATGACACTTGGGAATAATCAATAAAAGAAACGAATGAATATTCGAATGAAGTAGTCGAATCAATCCAATTGCATCGCCTCTTGGCCTACCATTACCATCAGATTGGTACTAAAAATTTGTTTTATCGCAGCTCCTCTACTCTTCTATTTCTTCTACAGTTCCCTTTTTCCTTTTTCGCCTCTTTGGAGGAGAGTACCCAGCTAGGGCCTGTAGTCATTTGTTCACTTACACTCTTTTTTATAAGGACAAGAACCCGAACAAAAATCAGTAAATTCAAGTGCATGCTGTTCTCAATTTTCCCATAGTTTATCATTTTCCCAAACATCAAGGCTCGATTTTTTACTCTTTTCATTGCAAGAACATTTATTTTATTAGGAAGTACCAGAAAGCTCAGGAAACAATTTTAACTGAAATCGTTCCATAAGGGGCGACGTGACTCCACTTCAAAACAGGGCCTCCATGGAAATCTTTTTGTTTACCAAAAAAAAGAAGGGGTCGAAAAAAATTGAGGACATCCAGCCTGATTTTAAATTTACTGGTTCTTTTTAAAAAAGAGTGCAACTACCAGTTATTGTGCTCAAGGGGAGTTTTCAGGCCACATTTGCCAATTCTTTCTTTAATTCCGGACCTGTTCACCGACAACGCATCCCTAGATGCCAAAATTATCCTCGTTTTTGAGATGGAACTTTTCACATGTGGTTTCACAAATTTGTTCAAAAAACATTTTACATAACCTCAGGCTCGGTTTCTTCTTGATTTGTTCTTGACATTTGACCAATTTTGAAGCTCATGTCCTTTAAAATTACTCTTTTAAAAATGAGTGTATTTTTACAGCAAATGCCATGCACACAGCATGGGGTATGATGCATCGACCGCATACATAGAGGCGCGGTTAGAGGTTTTATTTTGTGGCCGTCGCCCTGATTATCTGAGTCATACCAACAATAATGCAATCTTAATTATTGAAAATTGATATTGTTTGAAAGGTTACCTGCAGTGTAAATAATTACTGTATGCAGAGTAAACTTGTCTTGAATTGAAGCTCTTATTTCGGAATACAGATTCGCACAACGAGTAAGACAGGGGGTAACCGATGGATAATCCTGTGTCCACTTTGTTATTTTGTCGAACAAGAACTTGGATAAAGATGAAGGCAGCTGTGATATATATTTTGGCTTCTTTTGTCAGTTTCGCTTTTCCGGTAAGATACCAGTTTCATCATAAAAAGACTAAGGTTGTTTGAAAAAAGTTATCATCTTATTGTCATTATGATAGGGCTGTAATGGTTACTAAGTAACATCTAAACGCTGGTAGGCCTAGGACTAGAAACCTGATTGTAACCTTTGTTTTTTTAGTTTAGTAAATCTGGTTTTTGTTGTTTTATTGTTTACCTGGATCTTTGTTTGACACAGAATGGACATGTCCTGGTTATTATAACGGGCTGAGAATCTCCTCAAGTAGCATTTCCGAGAGCATTTCCGAGATGGTCTACCAAAGGTTTGCTCGGGCCTATCTCATTTGGTAGAGTGTTGTAGAATGTTTAACTGCTATTACATACTTATTAAATACCTCTGCTCATCATTATAAAAGAACCTTTAACAGTAAACTTTTTCGAGAATTTGCACCGTTTCTGAGGCCGCTTAATGTTTCGTCCTGACCCCCGGAGTAACCATTGCGGAACTAGATACTAGAACCTCGACTATATTAAGTTAAAATATAGGAGTTAGTAATTTTTGAAGAATTTTCTTCATAACGCAGCTCTTTTACCAGCTAAATTCACTTTACTTCAAGGGTGGCTTTGTGCCTCTGGAAGGGCACGTAGGGCGTGACCACGCCTCAAGTTGGTGAGGTCACTTTGGAAACCTATTTTACGTAGTCTTAAGGCATGGGCTCCGACGCAGGTTGGAAAGTGGAGGGGCCAAGTAAAAATATAACAATCATCACATAAGTTTTTAAAAAAAGCTCTATTGTTTTGCAAAAAAGTGAGGGGGCCATGGCCCCCCTGCCCCCCCCCCTTCGTCGGAGGCCCTGTAAGGTTGATATTAATTTGTATAACCATATAGCCATTGTTTCCGTATAGCCATTGTTTCCAATCAGCAAAGTTCAAAAAATTTTCTTAAGAAGGCCCACTCTTTAAAATTCTGAAGGGCTGGGTGCGGCGATCACCACCTAGCTATCTTTGCCAGTCCGCCCTTACTCCTACTGCTATTATAGATGTGATGGTATTATTAACCACATTCATGGGTGTGTCATCAGCATTTCCCCCACAAGATATCTATGTTTTCTGAAAAGATGGGCTAGTTTTCCTTACAGCAGCACTAGTCTCAATATGTGGAATTTCCAGTCTGCAAAATTGAACAAAAACATTATATTTTCTGGCTTAATTTCCAAGAAAAATTTATCTTTTTATCCCAAATGATGAGGGTGTATACCCCTCTGTCCACCACTAGTGCTATCACTTTATACCTTGAAACCATAGAAAAGATGCATTAAAGGTATTGAGTCATGGTAAATGAGCCTTCTCTTTAGGGGGTTATTTTGTTTTCAGTATGATCGCTGCAGTTTTGTGGGAGAGGTGTCCATTGTTGACAAATCGCTATTGATGGAAATTGTTTTGTTAATCAGTACCAGGTGAGTTCATGTGACCAGTTCCAGGTAAACCAAGCATTGCAGCACAAAAATCTATCAAAATTCAGCAGATCTGGGTAGATTTTGGTATATTCTCTCTATTTATCATGACTCAATGCCTTTAACTATAGGGGAAAAGACTTTTAAGCATTAGGCAGTCTTCTTAGGTTAAAATAGATTAGCTGAATTACTTGGCTTCTACCCTCAGAAATTTAGGACCAACTTTGTGATAAGCGTGTTAAGCAAATCTCTATACATTGTTTATTCAATTTGAATATAAACAGCCTCAGCAGATACTGTACATTTGGATCCATTCTCATATTAACATGTGGTTGGGATATTGTTGCACATAAATATCTAAAAACCTCATTTGTACTTTTTGATTGAGTATACTATTACTGGTTGCTTCTCTCCCCGAATTGGAATGACTCTCTTTTTGTCATTAGGTAGATCATCACTGCAAAAACTTTCACTTAAGAACACCATTTAATGCTCTTGTAGCTCACTTCCGATGTTTCCCTGCATTCAGAAAATTGCTACACTCTCTACTTTCCAAAATAGATAAAATTATTTTTGGTTTGCAGATTCTCTTGTAACTTTATTTTAATCATGGACATTTGGATGTTCTGTATCTTTATTTTATGTATGTAAAGTCTTTTACAACACATAATTGTACTTCAAACACTCTTTCTTTGTCATGTGGCTTGGACAATACACCAGCTAGTCTCACATTCTTTAAATCCTCTTTCAAAATCTCTTTCTTTTTCAGACAACAACCCCTGTTCCAAACTTCAATGATCCACTGTTTTCACAACAGTTTTATTTGGTAAGTTTACTTGCTGAAATGAAATTTCCTGCTGCATTCATGTTTAATCCTTTAACTCAATAGCTCATATATGAAGAAAGGGAGGGGAATGCAAGGGAAAATATATGCCAGACTAGAGGCAAGGTGCCCCACCAGGACTCAGAAAGTTTCATTTGTAACATCAAATTTGTGAGAAAAAACAAGTGAAGTGTGGTCCCACGCTGTCTCCGCGAGACTTGTTTACAACACATTATAAGTGATGACAACAAAAAACAATCAGCATCAAAATGGTGTGTCTCTAAAAACTTGATTTTCCCAGCCCATAGAAATTCCCACCATGGCCCTGTGCCAGACTGGTATTTTCTCTTCATGTCATCCACAAAAACCTTAGTCTACTAAAATGAAAAGTTCTGTACACCTTTGGAAACAAAAAGATTTTAGATCGGATTAAGCAAATTTTTTATGCGATCAATGATGCAACAGACTTTCTAACAGCAGGTGTACTGGCTTTTCAGACATAAGATTCTCTTTGAACATGTTACATATAACTTTCATTGCTAATGGTTAATTTCTAATTAATGTTTAATGGTATCTCCTGAATGGCTTGATGCCATATTGACAGAGTTGTACACACACTTGGTGTATACAGCTGGGTCTTTTATGTGCATCTCAGCCTGTAAGTCAAGTTTCTAGGTGACCTGTGAAATACATGTAGTAGACATATATGTGAAAACTTCACCTCAACTTATGCACCAGGATATGTTTTTGAAAAACTTGCTTGGATGCTTGCTTGAAAAACTTGAAAAAACTTTTGAAAAATTTGAAAATACTTTTTTTAAACAACTTTTGATAGAAGGGTTAAAACTGTTGTTTTAGAATTAAAATTCATTCTTTCATAAGTGTTTTGATCTTGGTCAGTCAAAACCAACATGCCAAAACAAACTAAAAATAAATTATGAAGCACAATTTAAGATAAAAGTTAAAATATGCAGGTTACTTTTATGGATGGAGGCTATATATAATTGATTGCATTGAGTATAATAACACGTGCTCATCAATATTTGATCATCAATTTTGATATCTTAGGAATTGAAAGAAAGCAATCATTTATGTTCACAGTTCCTAGCTTGTTTATTGCTTTTTTCCTTTTGTTTTTTCATCTTTCACGCTTATATGCTTTGGCGACTATTTATGTTTTTTAAGAATCCTTAAACTTTTGAAGTTTTTAATAGGAGGGGGGTATTATAAATATCAGGAGCAGTGTTCAATAGAAGTTTATTCTTGTTCATGAAGACAAATTTCCAGTCAATCGTTTTTGTAGAGGTGCTGCTTTTTATTGCTTACCACACTGTATTCACTGTAAATCAGTTTTTGTTCAGAAACACTGGAAGTTTCTAGTGCAGGGGTAGGGCAGGTGTAGGGCAGGCGTTGTATAAGGCAGGCATGGCGTAGGGGTGGGGTAGGGGAGGCGTAGAGCAATAAACGACAAACCAGCCGTATCCTTGGCCCACTAGAAGTAAATGTAAATGGAGAGCCAATCAAACGAGCTCAAAAGGTAAAATACCTAGGAATTATGGTCGACGAAAACCTGACATGGAATGAGCAATATAAAAACGTTAAAGGTAAAATAAAAAATGCACTCTCGTCCCTGTGGAAACTAAAGAACATACTCCCGCAATCGAAACTGGATCAGGTCTACAAGGTGTTGCTCGAGAGCCATTTGAGATACAGTGATGAACTATGGGGCAAATTGTCAAACACAAAGCTGGATCATCTTCAGCGTTTACAAAACAGAGCGTGCACGCTAATAGAAGGCTCAAGATTAAAGGACGGGTGGAGCTGCAATTGGCTTTCGGTCTCAAATTTGATAAAATTTGACAGGGCAGTAATGATCTACAAAATAATAAATGGTCTCTGCCCTGACAATTTGAAAGGAAGACTTGTCACAAGATCCCAATTATCTAACTATTCAACAAGAAATTGCCTTCACCTAGACATCCCAAGGCAAAACCAGGAATTCTCCAAAAGGAGTTTTTTCTATTGTGGTGCACAGAAGTGGAACAAGATTCCATTACAGATAAGAATGAGCTCCACGATTACCATGCTCAAAAAGAAAATAAAGGAATTCCTGCAAAATTAGCATCCTTTCCCGAAGCACGATCCCTAGGAAGACCAGCATTATATGTAATTTAATCTTTACTTTTTCTTTTTTAACTTAGTAGCTGATAGGGTTTCTGTGTATAAATATGATAAAATGAAAATGAAATGAAATGAAATGGGGTAGGGCAGGCATAGGTCAGGCATAGGGCAGGGGGTAGGGCAGGCATAGGGCAGGGGGTAGGGCAGGGGGTAGGGCAGGCATAGGGCAGGCATAGGGCAGGCATAGGGCAGGCATAGGGCAGGCAGAGGGCAGGCAGAGGGCAGGCAGAGGGGATTCTAAAGATTGCAAAAAATAACAAAATGAAGGAAATTGCTCAATTTTTCAAGAGTTAGCGGGCAACTTCCCCAAGTATCCCTTTGCTGCCGCCTCCTTTTTCTGTTTAGTGAACCTTATAACTTTACTTTGTTGTTTTTATCAAGTAATTCTTTGATCAAGTAATCATTGAAATGTTTTTACATCCTAGAATGAAAAATATGGGGTAACAATGAACATACACAAGGCATGGAACAAGGGTATTACTGGAAAAAATGTTACAATCTGCATAATTGATCCAACTGGTGTTGAAAAGAACCATGATGATTTTGCTTCTAAATTTGTGAGTTGATTTGTGATGTAAAATCAGACTACTTTGAGGAATGAAAATAATCAGAGTCTGGGATTTAGATCAATGGCAAAAATTGAAAGGTTTTTGTGTCATAATGTGTCACATGTGGGTCTCTGATGTTTCATAAGGTGAAACAGCAAAATTTATTCATTTTGTTTGACATGTGATTGTAATAGCATCTATATTTCCTTAGTCAGTCCATTGTTAAGTTATGAATGATATATGCTGTAGTCTTTTTCATCACTCATATGTTTCTATTATTGCCTAAAATTGCCATTTACACAGAATGGCAAAGACTGCAGCTTTATCGATGCTTTTAGATAAAGCAATTGTTTTATAAACTAAAAATTTTAATCATCTAGAGATTTTTCAGTTTGAGGCCCCAATTATAAGAATTAGTAAGCGAAAATATATAGACATACGTGAAATGCTAATCAAAAGACTTCCAATTCATTTAGACTGGTACCTCATACAGGGTTGAGGCCCCCTGAACACGTTTATCATATATGGTATATCAGTTTCACAGTAAAATAACAAAGAAACAATTTTTTCAGGGTCCCTCAATGGTAGGGCCCCTTTGTTTTTGAACTAATTATAATCTTAGACCACTGTTGAATGCCGTGCCTATCAAACGCTCTTGAGAGGGCTGTAACTACCGAGCTATTAGCAAAGAGCCAATCTACAAAGTAAATTTTTTTGCAATATATTTTTTCCATAGGTTGTCGAGGGAAGTTTTGATTTGCGAACCAACAGCTCGGATCCTTCCCCTGATGCTAGCCGCTTTGGCGAGTAAGTGTGTCAGGTTTTTATGAACAGAAACGTAAATAAAAATTGTTAGCATGTGTTTTCAATTTGTCTTGTAGCCAACTTCGTTTTCATGCATGACTCGCGTATGTGATTTGATTTACTGTGCGAATGGATACTATGCAATTGTATATTGGTTTTTTAATAACTTTTTTCTTTTATGAAATAATCTTTATTTCTAAAATGCTCTTTATTTTGCTATGATTGTGCAAATTTTGGTCGAATATGGTTGTATGTACCTACTTCATATTTCAATAGGGGACCATACTCCCATGGAACCCAAATGGCTGGAGTGGCTCTTGCCAAAGCAAACAATGGAAAATGTGTGGTGGGTGTAGCCTATGATGCTAAGATGTCAGGTTCGTAAAGACAAAGCTTTTTAAAACTATCATCAACACGAATTAAGATGACTAACGTAAGCACAACATTCAGGGGCGGTGCCAGCCATTGGGCTCTGAGAGGGACAATACAAAAGTTCAAGGCCACGTCCTTTTCTGTTAGAAAACGCCCATTTCCACCGAGTTGCGCTAATTTCACCAACAGGGAATGCCCGTGACTAAATTTTGACCACGTAAAGGCAGTTTCGAAATGATAGGACTACACCACAAAAAATACTTTGCCAAAACATTACCCCTCCTATAATTTTCTTTTTGAATTTAGACGAAATACAGAATTGATCCTGACGAGCGTCATGAGCTTCTATGCCAAAAACTCGAGCACTTTAGAGTTGCTGACAGCAATTTCCGTTGGTTTATGTACTACCTGTCTAACAGAAAGCAGTTTTGTCGGTTTAAGGGTACAGACTCTAAAACTCTCAAAACATAGATTGGTGTTCCACAAGGCTCCTATCTTGGTTCTCTTCCCTGCGCAGTTAGAAGCTCATGTATGCCTATTATATTATCTGTTCTTAAAGGCAATCTGTCTCGTTGTGGATTGGTTAACGAGAACAATAGCTGGAACAATAGCCTAAACACGATTCCAGCGCTCCGCCATATTTTTTACAATGCGATAAATAAAAGGGGGACTGGAAACAATAAAAATCCCTTTGTTCTTATAACAAATCAACGTCGTGACAGATTGCCTTTAAGATCTAATATTTTAAAGGACCTGTATGAGGCTACCTATACTGACCTATAGGATTCGGATTTCTCGCCTCTGGCAATCCCCTGATTCACAATCTAAACTGGAAACTTTCAGTCAATGACACGATTAAACACGATAGCATGATTTAAACCCAATTTGTGAGTGATATATTCACAAGGAATTCTCAAGGTGCAGACTGGCCACTGCTTAATAGAAGCATTGACTGAAAGCTTCCAATGTAAAGCACATTCAATAGGCTGAAGTTATTTTTGTTTAAGGGTGCTAAACTTGGATTAGCCTAAATACCGAAGCTAGACAGGCAACATCTCCGATAAGATTTAAAACTTTGCTCTAAAGTTTTTGTTTCCATTTCATTCTTTTAGCTTTTCACAATGGTATAAATGTTGTAAATACAATTTGACATTTTACAAAGAAATGTAAACGAAAATATTTTAAAGGACATCAAAAATTTCGTGGGTAGTGTTAGGTAAATTTGGGCTGTGTTTGGAATTGGGTAGTGTATTGTATCATTTTCAAATCTATTGTACCTTTTTATTTTATTTTATGTAATGTAAGATTTTCTGTTAACTGAAACCTGAAACCATCTGTCTTGGCCAGTTTTAATTGACAGATGACTGATGCCACTTTGGCATGGGTTCATTTTCTTGAATCCTTGATATTAGATAAACCTTTTTGAATTGCAGGTATCAGGACCGTTATGACAGGCAGTGTCACACCGAGCGAGAAGGAAGCCATTTTGAATAGACTGGGTCGTGCCTTAGGCCACGCTAATCATATCAATGATATATATTCATGCTCATGGAGCCCTCTTACACAGTTTCAGGATACTGTCGGACACATGAAGGAAGCCGACAGGCAAGCCCTGAGAAACTCTACCACAAATGTAAGACCAATTAGAACTGAATAGAATATTGTACTTCATTGTGTTGTATTGTTTGCTACCTAGCTTCCAAAGGTAGTTTTTAGGTCACTGAAACGCTATGCTTACCGAGCAGTGTCCTGGTCCTTCCTCTTTATGTGACCACACCTCGTGATTCCTACGCCTGGAATTACAGAGAGCTGGCGACTCTCCTCACTCTAAGATAAAGTTTGGTCATATCAGGATTCGAACCACGAACGCTTGGTCTGTTATCAGCGATCCCAACCACTGAGCCTTCCTCCCACCTCAATAGAGATACCTCGAGTCAGTCTAACTAAATGTGTAGTTATATGCATTGACGTTAGTTATATGCTTTTGCATGAAGGATAACTGCGTGGATTTGAATAAAGACGATGAATGGAACGTTTTTTGAAAGCAATTCGACAGAATTAGTCAAGTTTTAAGATTGTGAAAAATAGGGTTTACAATAAGTATAACAATAGAAAAAGATACACTAGAAGTTAGGGATAAAGACGAGGTCTCGTGAGTGGCTTTGAAGCTCTTTCCCTCGATACTGAAGAGTTTGGAATCGAGGTTTGCTCACAGTGGCGTAACTTGGCCTTCAAGACTAGAGGGTTCAGGCTCGTCAAGAGTATAGTTTACTGACAAAGACATAGATTAAGATAACGTCAGGTGCTATTTAACTTGCCGATAGGTGATTTTACCAACCAACTAAAGATTTCTTGAACCAACTGAAGATTTACGGATAATCTCAAGAATTTGAGGGGGATGTCATGCCCCCTACACCCAGCGCAAGATACGCCCCACTAGGCTTAAAATGAGACGGTACACTTGTTTACCCTCCAGCATTGTGTTTCACTCACTATCCATTCTGACGAGTCGCAATTCACACCTGCATTGTCTTCAATTATGAAAACAGCTGTCTTTTTTCTTTGTAGGGTCGTGGTGGCAAGGGTAATATATACGTTTTTTCTGCTGGTAATGGTGCTCCATTTAATGGAACTTGTGGTTACAACGAATTTGTGACATCTATTCATACCATTACGATCAGCGTTGTCACTGGAAAGAACGTGAAATCAACTCAGAATGTCAAATGTTCTGCTATACATGCCGTCACGTACTCAAGGGACCTTGGCCTTGGAATTGCCTATCCCCATGATATAATGGTATGTATTTACTTTTGGCCGTATTGATTTTCTAACATGGGAAGGAAGTAGCAATACAAAGTTATGGGCAAAAAACCCCTCATGTTACGAGGCTGCGTTCCAACACCATCGAGAGCGAGTTGGGCCATTGGTGCATCGGTGCAAATCGCTTAAACTCCCACAAGCCTCTAATGGGAAGGGCCTACCGAGGGAAGTTACACAATAACCCCCAAATGTAATTGACATTGGGGAGAGGAATGGACAAAAAAGACTTCCGAGTCTGCAGATCCAGATTTAGATTCAGGATAACGAGTACTTCGAAGATCTGAACCAGTCTGGAGTCATCTTAAATAACCCTGGGGAACGGAATCTATTTCTAGTACCTACTATGAGCAATAAACTTCAGTTTAAAATCATTTCTCGTCATTCTGGAAAAACGAGGTTTATACCGACCCTTCACTACTCTGAGCTTAGGGTAAAAACTGGTCAACGCTCACCCCAGTCACAAAAATGTCTGGAAACAGAATCTTATTCTTACAACAGATATTGCCTTACCAGTAGCTACTATTTACAATTAAATTCAGTTGAATATAATTTCTCATTTTTCTAGTAAAACGGGTTTTATACCGACTGTTCATAGATTTGTGTAAAGGAGAAAACTGATCGACTCTTTAGACGTTGGTGACAATTTTTATAATGTGGTAGTAGTTCTTATTCTATCTATTGCATTATACCATTACCACGATATTCTTCCACCCAATATTTTGTTCAAAGATCGTTATCCCTCCTCTTAAGTTAATTTATGCAGCAATGCCTTTATCTATATATTGTCTATAACTTGATTATCAATCTTACTTTTATTCATTGTTGATATATTGAGTGACACAAGTGTTTTTATCTAGCCGACGTGTGCATTGAAGAACACATGTGCCAAAACGACTGGCGCATCATCTGCTGCCACGGCAGTTGCTTCAGGAATTTTTGCATTGGTTCTACAGGCCAAGTAAATTCATAATCTCAGTTGTAGATTAAGTATAAGCAGCTAGATGATTTAAGAGGATTTTGGGAATAGACAGAGCTTGGAGACGGATTAAAGGGGCAAGGAAGGGGGGGCTAGATAATAGTTTGATTTTGGTGCCAAAACCTAAAATTCATTTTTTAACTTTAAGTTAAAGAAGTTAAGAAGATAATTAAAGCAACTTTTTGCATCACTTTGTTACTACCGACTACCAAAAGATGCTTTTTATTTATCGAAGAACACTAAAATATTGGTCCCCACACCCTTATAATTTGTAATTCGTCCCTGACCTGACATAGACAGAGCGTCCCTGACATAGACATAAGCGGAGAGGGGAGATGGCTCGGTAAATCTCCATTTGTTGGTTCACAAGATCCTCAGTTGGTCGGTAAAATTGCCTGTTTGTTACCTTAATGTTTCTTCGTCTAGTTCTTGGTCTGCAAATTTTACTTAGATGACCCTCCACCCCTAGTCTGGAAGGTCAAGCTGCGCCTCAATTGGGACTGGGACTATTTAGATAGCATTGAAATCATCGAAGGATGCATTTTTGTTTTCAAAAAGAGTGAATTTGTCTCGATTGCAATCGATGTATTTTAAACGTCAGGGGTTGAAACACTTACAAATAATCCTTTTTTGTGTTTTTTATTTTGAAAATAACTATCTAACGATACCGTAAGTCCTTGAATAAGCCCCCACCTTTGAATAACTCCCCCTCACTTGAATAAGCCCCAACCCTTTAGTAATTCTGGTGAAATAAGCCCCCAATGGGCTGAGGTGTTTCCCCGACAGCAATATTTTTATCCCCATATATCTGCACTTTTAAGCATAATGACCAGTCCTGAATACAATAAAAAATTTACCCTGGTAATACTTTTGGCTGCTGCTAAAAAGGCCCCACTTTCGAATAAGCCCCTCAACCTTTTGCAAACTAAGCCCCCGGGCACTCATTCAAGGATTTATTTTAAATTAAGTTTTCTTGTTATTTTGTCTTAATTTTTAAATGTTCTATCTAAAGGTTATACTTAAAGTTTTCTCATCCACTTTCATGTGAACTTTCGTCGTTTCAATGATGAATTTACAGCCTCCTGTACTCAATTTCATATTCCTTTACAAAGTACTACAATGAAATGAAAAATAATGGTCTATTTTGACTGCAGCCCAAGCATTGGATGGCGAGACTTACAGCATTTGATTACTCGAAGTTCCTGCTCGGATTTCAAAAATATAACATGGACAACAAATAAAGCTGGAATAAAGGGTATTCTTTTATAGTCTTCATATTATATTATTCGAACTTTGTTTTCACAAGGCTCTAATTATTTGCAACCAAATAAACCTCCTAGTTTCTGATCGAGAAAAGACAATTTTTTTAAATTCCTAAAAAATAGCAGTCGTCCAAAGGGCGTCTTGATTCCTAGGTTCCATTGCAATTTTTTGCATGAACATCTGAAACGCTAAAGAATACATTTTCTTGCAATTCATCTCTACTAAAGTTACCGATTTTATGTTTTTGATCTTCATCAGAGTGTTTTTTCTTTGTCCTCTTGTTGTCTCAATGTTGAATGGATTGTTGACTGAAATTTTTCCTGTTTTTTCTGGTATTGGTCGTGACTATAGCGAAAAACATCGTGTTTGTTGTCTTAATCGCGATGATCATTCAGTAGAAACTAGGTCTATCGTGTAGCAGAAACCAGGCTTGGTCGCGGCTCTCGACGGGCCTACCTACACCAGTATAGTATTGTAACGTCTTGGCTGTAAGGTGGATAGCTAGCTGTCGTTCTTTTATCATTATATCCTTTGATATCGTCATTTATGTTTTCAATCTTAATGTTACTTTTCTTCGCAGTAAGCGATGACTTTGGATTTGGTTTGCTTGATGCTGATGCTTTGATTACGAATGCTAAGAAGTGGAAGAATGTTGGAAAACAATTGGAATGCGCCATAACGTTGCCAAGTACACCGAAACCGTAAGCAAAATTGTATGATTCATATTATCCCAAGACTTTAGGATTTCGAAACAAATTACTTGTCAGATTAGGAAGAATATTGCCTCGCACTTTGTATGATGTAATTGGATTCAACTGCTAGTGTTGTTGGTGTTGTTGATACTGCATTGTTAGTTGCTCTCTTGAAGAACCTATTCTCTGAAACAACCAATGAATCACGAGCACTCAGGGAATCTCCAGTATAAGCAAAGATCCAATCATAGCCCTCGTTACAAAAAGGTTCTAGATACCTGAGCATAGCAGGTAAATATGGCAGGGGCAACAAAAATTTTTTTGGATTGGCAGGGGATGGGAATGTCGTGCTAACGAGAGAACTTAAGGCTGACTAGAAGTGACAAACCTCAGCTTGTAGGGGACGTGGAGAAATTGAAAAAAATACCCCGGTCATTTTATATTTTCAAAGGAGATTCCCAGATAGCGAGATTTCTCACCGGGGATGGTTTTCACCGGGCTTGATACACAGGGATGAACTGATAGTTTTGTTTTGTCTTTACTTTATCAGTTGTTTTTACTTAATTGAAAACTTACAATACCTTTAAAGAGAAAAATAATGTGATCAATGTCTTTCTTAGTTGTCTTTTTCTTTTGAATTTGAAAGTTTACGCTTGTATCTCCATTGCAGTATTGATGGCATCCAAACACTGAATGAAGTTGTAGATCTGACTTCGTGGCCAGCATCCTGTGGAGGAGAAGGACAGAGAATCAACTACGTAGAGCATGTTGTATTACAGTTCAGCTTGAATTTCACACGTCGATCTGACATTGAGATCGCGATAGAGAGTCCAGGCGGAACTAAATCATTTATCCTGCGATCAGGTAGCGTGATTATCAATTTAAAGGCTCCTAAGGAGGAAAAAGGTGCAATGGGACCCCCCGGGAGGGGGATGGCTCAACCCGAGTGTTATTTTCAAATTTTGCTTCTTGTCTTTAAATTTGTTTTTGCAAGATCTTCTTGCACTTTTCAAAGACCTAATCTCCCTGTTTTTAAGTACAGTATTTTCTTCAGACACGAGTTTTTATTTACTTCAATGAAGTTAAAAGGTTCCATTATAAGCACAAGAAATAGGTTTGTAATGAAGAATTTTGTGAAGATGCAGAGCCTATAACATTGGGCCACAATTTCAAATAGTTGCAATAAACTTACAGGGATTTTCTCGAGCAGCAAATTTCAAAGCAACCTTGCTATTATATTCCATGCTATGATCACTCTTGCTTTGACTTGTTGATCAGGTCATATCTAGGTTGCTTTTCCGAGTTTCAATTTTTATGCCATCATCAGTCAATTAGCCTGCCTTTACGCCACCCAGCACCTAAAATCAAACCGGCTACAGTAATCTTGTTTGAATTTTTTTTTAAAAATTCAGAGCGTGGCAACATTTTCCTTTGTGTGTATTTGAAAAAACGTCACAAAATCAGGCCTTTTGCAAAGATTCTAGATTTAGTTGTTTATGTCGTGAAGTCAATCGTCTCAGTTCACGGTGACCATAAGCAGTGCTTGTTATGTCATGTCAATGCTACGATAAATTCGAGCCACATAAATTCGAGCGGTACCAGAGCCACATAAATTCGAGCGCGGCAATGGGTGACAGGAATGGGAAGTGGATAGACTTTACTCACATAGGTAGACCCACCAGAATTTTTTCATGTTGTTCTTGTGAACTTGATCCGTTGATAAGTCCAGCTTTATATTTCAGGAAGATTTTGGGACCGGAATAAGGAAATCAGTAAATTGTCTACGATGTCGTTGCACTTTTGGGGAGAAAATCCACGTGGAAATTGGCAGATAAGAATTCGAAATGTGAAACCAAATGCTGGAAAACATGGTAGGCGGTTTGTTTTAAACGTTCTCTGTTGTGAATATGTTAAGCTTAGGTTCTGGAGATGAATATGTGGAAATAGCTGGAAAGGAATCTTTGTGAGAAAAATTTTAATGGTATTAAAGCAAGATCTGGGCAATTCTTGAAACTGGAAAGGTATTAAAGATCAATACTTGAAACTTGATAAAAAACGTGTCGTCCATCCTGCAAATTGTTGGCAAATAGCCAGATGTTAGATCACGTCAAACGATGAAAGCTCCTCCTGTTGAAAGAAAAACAAGCTTCTTTATCAGGGATGTCCAAATTTATTTTTGGGTAGGCCATAGACAGAAAACTTACTGCACAGGCGGGCCAGACGAATAGTTATGTAAATCTCCGGCAAAGTTTATATTGAACAGTAAATGGATTATTATTTACAGTTACATGAAAAATTAGAATAAAAGTTACACAAACAGTCAAATGAAAAAATTATCAATGTGAAATGTTAGTTAATTTGTTTGTAGCAAGTCTATTGACATCTCACTTTAAACTTGTAGAGCTAAGTAAGGCCCAACATGAAGTGAGGCCCAACGTGAAGTAAAGCCCAACGTGAAGTAAGGGCCAACGTGAAGTAAGGCCCAACGTGAAGTAAGGCCCAACGTGAAGTAAGGGCCAACGTGAAGTAAGGCCCAACGTGAAGAAAGGCCCAACGTGAAGTAAGGCCCAACGTGAAGTAAAGCCCAACGTGAAGTAAGGCCCAACGTGAAGTAGGGCCCAACGTGAAGTAAGGCCCCACGTAAAGTAATGCCCAACGTGAAGTAAGGCCCAACGTGAAGTAAAGCCCAACGTGAAGTAAGGGCCAACGTGAAGTAAGGCCCAACGTGAAGTAAGGCCCAACGTGAAGTAAGGCCCAACGTGAAGTAAAGCCCAACGTGAAGTAAGGCCCAACGTGAAGTAAAGCCAAACGTAAAGTAAGGCCCAACGTGAAGTAATGCCCCACGTGAAGTAAGGCCCAACGTGAAGTAGGGCCCAACGTGAAGTAAGGCCCCACGTAAAGTAATGCCCATCGTGAAGTAAGGCCCAACGTGAATTAAAGCCCAACGTGAAGTAAAGCCCAACGTGAAGTAAAGCCCAACGTGAAGTAAGGCCCAACGTGAAGTAAGGCCCAACGTGAAGTAAAGCCCAACGTGAAGTAAGGCCCAACGTGAAGTAAGGCCCAACGTGAAGTAAAGCCCAACGTGAAGGAAAGCCCAACGTGAAGTAAAGCCCAACGTGAAGTAAGGCCCAACGTGAAGTAAGGCCCAACGTGAAGTAAGGCCCAACGTGAAGTAAGGCCCAACGTGAAGTAAAGACCAACGTGAAGTAAGGCCCAACGTGAAGTAGGGCCCAACGTGAAGTAAGGCCCCACGTAAAGTAATGCCCAACGTGAAGTAAGGCCCAACGTGAAGTAAAGCCCAACGTGAAGTAAGGGCCAACGTGAAGTAAGGCCCAACGTGAAGTAAGGCCCAACGTGAAGTAAGGCCCAACGTGAAGTAAAGCCCAACGTGAAGTAAGGCCCAACGTGAAGTAAAGCCAAACGTAAAGTAAGGCCCAACGTGAAGTAATGCCCCACGTGAAGTAAGGCCCAACGTGAAGTAGGGCCCAACGTGAAGTAAGGCCCCACGTAAAGTAATGCCCATCGTGAAGTAAGGCCCAACGTGAATTAAAGCCCAACGTGAAGTAAAGCCCAACGTGAAGTAAAGCCCAACGTGAAGTAAGGCCCAACGTGAAGTAAGGCCCAACGTGAAGTAAAGCCCAACGTGAAGTAAGGCCCAACGTGAAGTAAGGCCCAACGTGAAGTAAAGCCCAACGTGAAGGAAAGCCCAACGTGAAGTAAAGCCCAACGTGAAGTAAGGCCCAACGTGAAGTAAGGCCCAACGTGAAGTAAGGCCCAACGTGAAGTAAGGCCCAACGTGAAGTAAGGCCCAACGTGAAGTAAAGCCCAAGGTGAAGTAATGCCCCACGTGAAGTAAGACCCAACGTGAAGTAAGGCCCAACGTGAAGTAAGGCCCAACGTGAAGTAATGCCCCCGTGAAGTGATGCCCCACGTGAAGTTAAGCCCAACGTGAAGTAATGCCCCACGTGAAGTAAGACCCAACGTGAAGTAATGCCCAATGTGAAGTATGGCCCAACGTGAAGTAAGGCCCAACGTGAAGTAAAGCCCAACGTGAAGTAAAGCCCAACGTGAAGTAAAGCCCAACGTGAAGTAAGGCCCAACGTGAAGTAAGGCCCAACGTGAAGTGAGGCCTAACGTGAAGTAGGGCCCAACGTGAAGTAAAGCCCAACGTGAAGTAAAGCTCAACGTGAAGTAAAGCCCAACGTGAAGTAAGGCCCAACGTGAAGTAAAGCCCAACGTGAAGTAAGGCCCAACGTGAAGTAAAGCCCAACGTGAAGTAAGGCCCAACGTGAAGTAAGGCCCAACGAAAAGTAATGCCCCACGTGAAGTAAGGCCCAACGCTGCCTCCGCGACACTCGTTTACAACGCATTATAAGCGATGACAACATAAATCAATCAGCAGCAAAATGGTGTGCCCCTAAAAACTTTGTTTTCCCGGCTCATAAAAATTTCCATCACGCCCCTGCTGCAAGCCTTAAAATGAGAAAGTATGCTTAATAATGAGTCATAAACATTCTAGCAGGGATGGCACTCCATAAACATTACACAAGGAGCAAATTGTTAAAAAATTTATTGACTACGCGCGGGCCACAGATTTTGATCTCGCGGGCCGTATTTTGGACACCCTTGCTTTATATATTCTTTCCTTAATATTATATCCCTTTATCTTGTTCCTTTCCTAGCATGGCTGTCTTATTTAAAAAAATGCAAAATGGAGCAATCTTTGTTAAACATAAAGGTGCAATATTTTAAATGATAAACAGAAGATTTAGTCGATAGTTTGAAATTATTATTTTCTCTCTCAGGAACTCTGTTTGACTGCAAAATGACGGTATATGGCTCTTCAAGTGATCCTATGGCTGGAAACACAGTCGTTGCATCGCAGATCAAGATAAACCAGACAAGTACACCATCACCATCAACAACGGGTATGTCTATGTGATTTAATCAAATCGATAAATGCTGTTACGCGCAATCGTCGCTGTGAATAGCTTTATTGTTAGTTTTTTGGCCACATGTTTTCCTGCTCGTGGTTCCAATTAGAAGGTTTTTATTTCTTTTGAGAAAAGACCAGTTTATATAGCTTCACGTAGTTTAATATCCAAAACTGCTAACGCTGTTTTCCGATTCTTATAATAGGATTTAGACATTTTAACCACTTTCCCTGATTTCCCCCCTCCTCTTTCATCCTTCTTGTTCTTTCCTCGTAATATTTTGTTGGTTATCTGTACAGCTTCTACTTCCAATTAACTCCACTTTCATTGCAACCTTCTTCTTTCTCTGCCATCCACCTTTTTTATTTATTCTCCTGCAGCTACTCTTTTTATTCTAGCACACTCCCCTTCATCATTTATTCACTTCCTTTTCTCTCCCTTCTTTTCAGCCTCAAGCACTTACGTTTTTTTTTCAAAAGACCTTTTTACTTCAGTTATACTAAGATTGAAAAGCATCAATAATGCTTTGCGGATTACTTTATCTTTTATTATAAACATGTTTTCATTTCGAGAGTTTAGCCAGCATTTTAAAGACAGGGCACCTTCTTTACCCTGGCCGTCATTCCTTTTTGGACATGTTCATCTTTATATTTTATACATTCCAATCAAAGAATTGCAACACATTTTACAGTCTACACTACTAACAAAACCTACTATACGACAATACAGGGCCCGATACAACGAGGAGCAAAATGCTTTGGCTAACCCGGGGCCATTACATCATGGCCATTCATCTTTTTTCGCTTCTTCTTCATCAAGAGACATTTGTCAATTTCTGATTCCCTTTCAATTGTTTTCCATCATCGTGAAAATATTTCTTCGACTCCATTGTTGTTGAGATATGAATTATGAGTTGGCAGACATTCGTAAATATTTACCGCAGGTTTAGAATAAGATGGCAAGAATGACATTGAAAGAGACATCACTGTTAAATTATGTTAAACTTCATATAAGATGGATTTGACATCGTCACAAAAAACGGGAGACAGTGAGAATAAAAACTCGTTAGTTTTTATTTCAAGTTTCCTAAGTAATGCTTGTATTAACATAGGTATATATTTTGAAAAAGAGATCAACCAAGTGCTAGTACTATTTGTCAATACCAAAAGCGAGGTTGAAATGTTAGGCCATTAAGGAGCATTTTAGGTGATCACTGGTTTGGCCACAAAGGCGTATATCAGGTTATGTTTTGTTCGGCTACGAAGGAGCATAACAAAGATAGATGATGCCTTTTTCCGTGTGTTTTCAGAAACCTCTTACAATTTTACCTTACAGGAAGAACTGACTTAAAGATCTAGTGCAAACAGGAGGAATCTCTACCAGTGTAAGCCATGCAAAAGTTCAGCGTATTTTCAATAGATTAGCAAAACGCTGCAATAAGAAAGGGGTACAAAAAATGGCACACTGTGATAAACAAGGGAAGGGGATGATTTTGGTTGTTAGGCTATTAGTTTGGACAGACACCTTGATTATAATTTTTTCATACACACACGTTGATCCTTTTTCCTTATCTCGAATCATACGGACGCAAAGAATTAAATTTATTACAGGCCAATGCAGAAGAGTTATCCCCAAATTTTTTTCACATTCTTTTATAATGCAATCCAGAAACCTCATTGCACATGCACATACCAATGGGCACACAATCTTGGGTGCAGTGTCTGTATCACCTCGCAGACCTTTTCAGTTCTTCATAGACCGAGTCATCATCTTGTGAAATTACTCTCCTTATCTGTCCTGTCATTGAGACCCCATTCACTCTGCACTAGATGAATCATCATGCAGACAGCCTTCCCGTTCACACGAGATCTCCCTACCCGCATAAATGTTTGTAAGACTAACTTTTATCAACCTACAAGCTCATACCAATGCTTTCTTTCATTTTTGCTTCGTCCATATTTGCAAAAAATATCTCTTTTGCCCCCTTTGATAATGGTTCCTGTCTAATACTTGACGTTGATACAGTGTAATATCTGCTGCTGTGTAATACAGTGTAATATCTGCTGCACTTGATACTGTTCTTCAGGCTAACTCCAATATCTTAGTAGTACACTACAAGGCTAACCCTAGTAGCAAAATGATAATACACAATCTGCTGCTGTGTAATACATTGTAATATCTGCTGCTATATAATACAGTGTAATATCTGCTGTTCTTGATACTGTTCTTCAGGCTAACTCCAATATCTTAGTAGTACACTACAAGGCTAACCCTAGTAGCAAAATGATAATACACAATCTGCTACTGTGTAATACATTGTAATATCTGCTGCTATGTAATACAGTGTAATATCTGCTGTTCTTGATACTGTTCTTCAGGCTAACTCCAATATCTTAGTAGTACACTACAAGGCTAACCCTAGTAGCAAAATGATAGTACACAATCTGCTACTGTGTAATACATTGTAATATCTGCTGCTATGTAATACAGTGTAATATCTTCTGTTCTTGATACTGTTCTTCAGGCTAACTCCAATATCTTAGTAGTACACTACAAGGCTAACCCTAGTAGCAAAATGATAGTACACAATCTGCTACTGTGTAATACATTGTAATATCTGCTGCTATGTAATACAGTGTAATATCTTCTGTTCTTGATACTATTCTTCAGGCCAACTCCAATATCTTAGTAGTACACTACAAGGCTAACCCTAGTAGCAAATAATAATTGCTTCTTTTCCAGCCTGACATAAAATGCTCGATACCGTATAGGCTGAGCTCTGTACGCTTAAGGGTATAGAGCAGGACAGTTCTAATTTGCAGCTCCGAGTTTGACACGATCATTGGGTACCTATCGATCGTGAATTCTGAATGAAATCTTAAGTATATATTGGTTAATTTTGATTTACCAGATATTGATTGCAAAAATTTTGAGCGAAATTGAGAACGTTTTAAGCGAAATGTACAATGTTCTCCTACTCCAAATTTGTGTAAGGTACAAGTGATTGAACATCTAAGATTAAAACTTGTGCAAAATGGAATCCGTGCTATATTACTATTTCGTAATTAGAGTCGAAGATAAGATAGAAACAGCGTTTATTGATTTCAGCAACGTTGCCATCGACTTCTCCAAGAAAGAGCTCTTCTAACCTTTCCAAATCAACTTCTTCAAAACCTCGTAACATTGCTACAAGTAAGACAAATTTATTTCTTTCAGTTGCATAGTCAATCCATCACCACATTTTTTTGCAAACTTCGTGTGTGTGTGCCCCGGATTTGCACCCTCCTTATCTTTCTCTATCTGTTGTCTGTGTATCTGTTTTCTGTCAATCTGTGGTAAAATCCTCGGGACATAGATGTAGGAACCGGGGGGCTAATAAGTGCGCATTTGCAGCTCATAGAGGTTCCCATTTTGCTTACATGCCTCTCCCACTTGTATAATGCTTGTCAAGTCTGTCTCATAGCATGAATCCCGCCATATGAAATTTGTTGTCCATATTCAATTTATTTTATATCAAGTCTTACCTTGCTTGGATTTTTTTTAATCTTGGCCAGATTTCCAAATTGCCAAAGCAGCAGAAAGGAATTCTTCTGTACTTCCGTCGCACTGTCATCCAAAGTGTGTACTTTCTGCTTGAATCGATCAAACCCCTTCAATTTTTAATGCTAGTTGGAGAACCCATTATCATTGAAGAATTTGCATAGGGGTACGGCCAAATGTGGCTACCGGACGATTGCCGTTGATAGCTTGCCTAGCTTATTAACACTCGTATTCCTTAGATTCCCTTCTTGAAGATTTGTCTAAAATTATCAAGTTTTTTCTTAATTATTTTAGTTGGCGCATCGTCAAAGATAACAGTGGTTTTGTTCGTTTTTGTTGTTTCTCTTGGCCATCTTATCTGAGTGGCGCTCACAGCTTTAGAAGATTTGTAGCTGATCAACGAAGCTGTGACAATTTTATCCAGCTGCAATTGTGCTTTAACGATCATCTGCTGAGGACGTCGTTTTGTTTCGATATATGACGTGACCGTGTAGTTTTTGTTTCTTGAGCTTTTTATCAATCGCAGATAATCCTTTGCCAGTACATTACCGGTACGGTATCTTAAGTTTGCATTTTCAGCACTTTGGCCATTTATGCAAAGGAGGTTTGTAGCAATGCCCAAACAAGCCTTGCATGAATATTTTTTCATTGTATTGGTTTTGTGTAGTGTGCATTGTGTAGATATACTGTTATGTTGACACGGGTTTTTTGTCGTGCCAGTAAGATTGATTGTTAATATTTGCTTCGATGAGCTGGGCTCATTATGAAATATTTTAGATATAATGATATCGACCAGAGAGCTTACACACACGTTCTATATGAGAAGTAAATCATTTGCCTTACATGAATATAATTTTCGTCACAAGGAACAAATTTTATCTGCGTTAGTTTTCAGATGTAAATTTTCGTATGTCTTTAAGCCTTTACTACTCTCATAACAGGCAAAGATCAAGTTTATAATAACGCTAAGCCCCTTAGAGAACATTTTAAGATGTTACCATTTTAAGACGCTAAAACCTTTAACCGTTTTCTCCTAATCCGTAATTTTCCCGCGGTCCCTGCTCAGAGGCTATAGATTTGTTCATTTAAGAAATTTCATGTTTATTATTTTGAGTTAAGGCATTCAGGAAGGGTGCTAGGTTGTGTATATTCACTCTTTGCTAAGGCTAGGCCATTTTCTTGGCTCCACCAACAAGATGCCTACGAGATTCATACCCAGCCTTCTTTCTTTCCATTTCTTCGTATATGTTGGCTTGCGTCACTAGGAGTCTTTTTTTCATTGCTACTATCCCACATTACATATTATCATCAGACTGTCATCTATGTTAACTTCATATTCTAATGCTTTCTTAACGGGGGGCACTGTGAAAGGGGCAAGGAGGCGAGTTTTTGTCTCGGATCTTTGACCATTGTATACCTGTTCTTATAGCATCTAAAGCCATAACTACCAAAAACGGTATCATGTCATTAAGTTTCCAAGGGCCTAAAATCTAGTTTACGTCTTACAAAATTTTGTGAGATAAGCAAATAGTTAAACCTGACACAATTGTCATCGTCTTTTCTCAAGCCCCATGTCTAGCCATACTTCATCTACCCTAATTCAGTCTACACCCCTCCTCCCTACAAATCTGAAGCAATGACGTCACTCTTTCGATAACTCGAAATCATTGCAAAACATATATCTTGTAATATACCATCTACCTTATAAAAAAGTTACTGACAGCTCAAGACTTTTTCGCTAATAAGTCATTTTATTGACACTGACCCTCTAACCGTATTGCTTTTTTCAAACTAAAAATTTACATAGAAAATACGACAATTTGTATCTTTTATCGCAAATAAACGTAAAAATGATTGTTAATAAATAATGAACACTGATTGTGAATAAGATTCGATTTTATATGAAATTAGATATACGACGATACGATGTTCTTTGTTTTTCTAGTAAATAGAAAGATCGATGATTTTATGGCAAATCTTAGCTAGTAGAAATTATACAGCATTCCAACGGAGGGTCCAGGGGTTGCTTCAGAAATTCGTTAACAATGAGGTTGACCACCACATACCAATATTCTGATAGGGGTGTCATGCTACGGCTGGCTGTGTATCCCCAATTAATCCTTTTTGTTACTACCCTCGCTACCAAACTTCCGAAGGCTTTAGCATACTGAGAAGCAGTGCTGATCGAGCAGAATTCTGGTCCTTCCTCGCGACGTGATTCATACGCCTCTAGAAACTTAGCACTGATTCATCCAAAAAATTGAAAGCATGTTTTAGCCGAAGATTTAACCGTTTATTAACTGCATGAAAGTTGTTTCTTGAGGGATTCGTTGGGCTTCAATGCCTTTTTGATTACAACAATTATTTCATTTTCATTGTTAGGGCTGAAAAAAACTTTAGTCGCTTTGCATTGCATTGCATTGCATTGCATTGCATTGCATTGCATTGCATTGCATTGCATTGCAATTGCATTGCATACATTGCATTGGATATTTCATTGCCTCGGTTCTTCCAAAGGTCAAAATCGTTTTGAAGACGATAGCTTATTATTCTTCCTTATAAAAACATTCCTTATTCTCCAAAGATAAGCAGATGTTCTTGCTCTGCGATAATGCTCATTGTATTTGATTCTTATCTCCCGGACGTATTATCCGGTAATAAAATGATTTGTATCTTGTACCCTGACAAAGCAAGCTGCACCATAGACCTAGGCGCCGGGTGCTTACGAGCCCCGGGAGCACAAGCCCCAGTTTTTGAATAAAAATTAAAAGCCTGTGTCTACTCACAGAGGCTCTCCTTTCTGCCTACATGTTCCCCCCCCTTTTTAATTGCTTCCCATGTATATGATCAGGATCATTCCAGGTAAAATGAGATCTATCATTCTTTCCCTGTCCTGCCTAAAAAATGTAGACAGTCTCCCAAAAGTTTGTGTAAGCTAGGGTAGCTGTCGATTTGGTTTCACGATAGGAAGTTTGTTCTTTCGACTTATTTTGATTCCCCTATTTTGGTCACTGTTTCGTCCATTTTAAAAATGAAAGGCACTCGTCGGTTACATGATTCTTCATCCACAGCATTTGGTCAATCACAGCTTTACTGTTTTGTTTCAAGACTATAGTTTAGGTAAAAGCTTTGTTTTCCATTGTAACAGTATAGTACCAGTAAAACTAAAGCTTTGTTTAGGGTTGCTTGCTGAAGGCGTACCTTGGTCATTGAAAACTTGATCAGTAAAAAATATTCGTTGCCAGGATTCTGTATCTCGTTATTCACCTTTCCAAATTACAGACAGGCTTTAATAGGAAATCATACCAAGATTTGAGCAGTATTAGGCATTTTCGTCTACTATAAACCTTGAAGAATTCGCAAATTAGCTTTAATATTATCCATAGTGCGTTTATAATATCATCTAACAAAATTTCGGTGTTTAAATAATAAAGAAAACAACTTCAATAATAGAAATAAATGCAAACACATTTATAAAAACTCAATTTAATGTTTTCTGACAAACGTAATATTAAGCGTTTTTATAAGTCTTGCAAACAAATAATAATTTTAACAAATAGGTTGAATTCAACTAGAAAGGAGTAGTTGTCACTCGGTAAAGTCGAGGTTAAAACATTGAGATCGAGACTTTTGACAATCATGAATAGTGATGCCATTTCATTAAGTTCTTTACTGAAACAAAGCTATCAATTTTGATTTTATATGCTCTTATATAATGAAAGCTTTTTTTACATTCGTGAATCTATGCTTTTGGGTTAGATTTTGCATTTTCGTCAAATTAACTTATCTTGGTTGAATAAGCCAACGTATGCAAGTTTGACGGCGTTAAGACTTTCCCAGTTATTTACTTCCAATTTTACAGGTTTTAAAAACAACGATCAACTGCATGATTTAGGTCTAATTTTGTGTCAAGCAATATTCAGTTTCAATGGTACAAAATTTAATCGTTTGTTTGTTGCTTTGTAATTTAAAACAACATTTCATGGCTCGAGGGGAGCCCTTCTACTTTGTCAGAATGCAGATGGTGTCTTGTTTGTCCTTTCCATGGCAAATTAGATAAATGGCAAATTCTATACAATATGGCTGGGGCTTTTCCACGAAAGTTCATCGTCTTTAAACCTTCCAACATCATGCTCACTCATCCAATCAACTTTGTTGGGTCTAACTAGACCAAAAAATGAAATTTCGAAGAAATCTGCAATGTTTTGTATGACTCCGCGCCTAAAATGAACAGTAATTAGAAGAAATTAAATCTTATTCAAATGATACTCTATTGCTATTAAAAAAGGAAAGCTCTCATACTTCGGTCATCCATTTTTCGCCTTACAGTCAGGGCCGCCGTGAAGTTTCGGAGTCCCTGGGGCAAAACCGATGAACGATGCGAGCACGCCCTTCAAACTAGAACCTTCCTCATGTCATTTTTCTGCAATCGTTTAAAATGTTTAACTTTTTTGGCGTAAATCTAATACATCTGATAAATTACATTCTTAAAACGGAATTCATTACACCCCAAGACCTCGCAGCAATTTGTCCCCGTTGCCCCCCTCCCCCCCCCCCTGACTCGGCGGTCCTGCTTGCAGTACGTCTTGAAAAAACTATTGCAGAAAATCAAAGTCTAAATGGAAAAAATCGAGTTTGCTATAAGCTGTCACGTGAAAGACTGGTTACCAATTACCACCATTTGCAACTGACCAGCCTGGTGACCAGATTGGTAACCGTGAAAGACTGGTTACCAATAACCACCCTTGTTCACCCCAAGCACCCCCGTTCTTAGAAGTCACGTGCCCATTGGCTCGAGAGAGGACAGTTCCGGGACCAAAAAAGCCAGACCTTTTAAGTTACCTTTTAAACGAATGGCAGATCGCACTCTGATCTCCTTGGCTTCGGATATTTTATACTGGAGTATTTTGTTACTTACGCAGGGAATCATTTACGATATGCGATTGTAGAGGGGCTCTTCATATCAACTCTCGATCTGTTTAGATTTTTTGAGTATAAAAGGCCAGTGTTCAAAGTTAAATAACTGCAAGCGTAAATTTCATAACACGAAACTTTCTTCTTCCAAAATCCGTTTCTGTCGATGGGACTTTAGATTTCGGAATGTAAGCAGTATCTAGAGATTTAAAATATAGTCAAAGTATCTGCCATTTAGGCATTTTCACAATACGTACGTGAAAGGGCTTCGAATTTGTCCAGTTGTGTTGTCGTTGAAGTGCCTATACCTTGCTGCATTCATTCTTTCATTTGTTGTCATTCCTAACCAGAATATCTAAAAATACCAGCAAAAATATTAGAATTTTAGAAATTTCCAAGTCCGTACAGGCAATGGGATGTAATATCATATTTCTTACAACTCGTTATATAGCATTCGAGGCAGTTTTCAGAGAGGTTCTGTAGCATTAACACTCGAAATCACTGCAAACAAATACTTGAAATTTTAGAACATGGCACTTATTACGGATTTTCATGACAAAAACCATCATTACCGATTTGTGCAGAGATTTACATGCATAGACTTCGGGCATAAAGGGCGAGACCTGCTTTGCTTGTAAAAACACAAGTAACAGTAATTGCTTCATCAAATACTCTTTCATCGACCAATTAGCCTCGACTCTCTAAATAGCCATTTTCACCATCAATCAACTTCGCAAAATTCTTCCACAAACTCTATTTCGCTGTTAATGCTTATCTGATTTTTCTATCTTATTCTAAATTTCTTCTAAATATCGGATTGCTCTCAAGTAAACACTAATCTGATCCACCAAGAAACACAAGATTTCAGATATTTTTTGAAACCCAGATAAACAAACCCTTAGAAATTAGTATCTTTTCTCTAGTCTTTATAATGCTTTCGCACCAATAGACTTTTATCTTTCAGATCACAAATTAACAACATTGATGATAAACCTCTCGCTTAGAACTCTCTTTATTTCTTATGCCAGGGTTAGCTTGAACACTTCCCTAACTAAACAAACGCATAGCTCTGATTTGCAAAACGGCTCAGAAATGAAAAAAAACGATCTAAATTTTCCATCAGATATTGCAAAAATCATAAATTCTCTGGTCAATACAACTTTCTCTAATCAATTACTGTGCATACAGTAAGTACCTGCATGTAAGAAAGCTCCTAGTATAAGAAACAGGCCTCATTTTCTTCAAAAGGGGCTCCTTTTATAGAAAAAAAGTAGGCCTGAAATCAAAATGTTTCTTACTTTGAAGTATAAACAGTCGTGCTTTGCATTTTTTGTCTATGCTCTAGAATGGCTGTAGTGTGTGTATTTTATTGATGTGAACAATCATACTGTAAATTTTGTATTATATACTACAACCAGTAACATTGAATGCACATCCATGGACGGTACTGTCATATAGCTTGACTTGATTTGACTTGACAGTACCTATTGATAAAAAATTAAACCCTGATGATGAAACGTCTCTGTTTATAAGAAACTTTCTGAAACCTCAGTTTAAAAAGCGGCCTCTTATGTGCGAGTACTTACTGTAATCACCGCAAGAAAGTCACTAGATGACAGACCTACATATGCATGGACCTACACAACAAAACAGCATTAAAAGGAGTTACCACCTGCAATTCTAGCAGCATTTCATAAAAAGATATATTCTTTATCCCTGCATAATTGACTTTTCCAGAACGCGAACCTACCTGGTAGCAATTACAAATGACTAGAGCACCAACCCAGAGACCATGGAACAGAGCATGTGCATAACCCCATGTCACCCATGGGGCACATTCACAAACTGTGACAATAGATGAGAGTATCCCTTTCTTGAATGGCCCACAGTGAATGTTGAAATCTAGAACCAAATCAAGCTTTCATGTATAATCGAATCTGTATCAAATATAAATAAAATCTCAAATAAAGTAGAAGATAGGCTGAAAAATACATGTTCTCTGTTACTCAAGGTTTCGTGCTTGCGCACTAATCAGACAGAATATATTGAAAAATATTTCTGCTACCAAGGGATAAATGTACAAAATGTGTGATAAATTTTCACATAGAAAATGCTGTTAGATAGAGGTTAATTAGAAGTCAATTAGAGGTTAATTAGTTAGATGGTTTATTGTTATAGAGAACATGTCATATTTTTAGACTATTTTCTACTATATCAATTGTCCTGTGCTAATACACATCGAGCACTGTTATGTCAGAATAGACAACGCAATCTGGAATTAACCTCAACTATAAATTGAAAGCAAGCGAACTTAGAAGAATGCTTCAAGAAGAACTGGTTCGCATACGTAACTGAAACTTTACTTTGTTCCACTGCATTCGAACAGACAGTAAAAAAAGTTCTTCATATGTAAAAATGATACACATTCAATCGATGATAAAGATGAAACGCAAATATCTAGGTAGTGCATATATGACAACCAAGTCAAAGATAATTCTAAGATCACATATTGTATTCAAATGTGATATTTAAATAACATGACATCAATAATTTAAGTATTTGCACCGATTGGTAGCTTTTAAGAAAAACTGTAAAAATGGGAAGAGAAGAATCTTAGCTGAAGCTGCGAAAGGGAAACTGAAATGGATCTGTAGAGTATCTTGTATTATTGGGCATCAGCTAATAAAAAAGGTGGAATGTGAAAGGAGCTCATTTCGTCATGACAATATAATTTCTGATCTGCTCAATATATGGCAGAAGATGAAATCAATTGACATGGCATGAAAAATGACACAATACCTAGATTTATACTGATAAAAACAACATACATGTAACTGCTGCCCATTGGTACCAAACATTCATCCAGAACAAGAAAAATATATACCAGAAGAAGAAGTGATGGTTTTTGTAACCTAAAATGGAAGATATACAATGATATTTAATGCCATTGATGATTTTGATACACATCTCGTAGAAGAAAAGTTTGAAAAAATAAATATCAATTGCAAATGTTACTGTCATTGCATAAATAAAAGGGAAGGGGAAAAGTAATTTGCTATAAGATTGCTATATGTAAAGAGATCGTTGATCTGATTTTCAGAATCTTACGTTGAAGATTATTCATAAGAGCAAACGACGAAAAACTGTCACTCTAACGAGGCCCCGAAGGCTAGCGAGAAAACGTAAAGTGATTCAGTTGCATTTATTGGATATTTTTTCAAACTTTTCTTAGGAGAGACTCTTAGTCGATCGTGGTTACTTTTGAATAGTGCTCAATTCAAGCTTGGGCAGTATTGGTATTTTGACACTGAGAAGGTGTGTTTATCGACAGGGCCACCAAGAGATGGCAAGGGGGCAAATTGCCCCAGGGCCTCCAGGTCTAGGGGGCCTCACAAGTAACTATTATGGAAATAATTGAAAGTAAAGAATTATGCCTAAAAAAGTAAAGCGCATTTAACGATTGCAAGTTAATAGCTTAATTAATTAATGATAGTAGATCATGGCTCTCCTCGATTAGTTGACATATGAAGGGAGCTCCTATTTAAGTATTTCCCATAATACATTTCAATATATTTCTGAATTTATATATATGTTTTGTAGTAACTTTATGGTTCATTGTGTTAAATTTCTGTTCATTATGATAGTGTTTTATGAAAGTTATTTGTTATAATTTAAATAGAAGTTTACACTTCATAATGTGGAATTCAAAACATGAAACCTACCCACTCTCAGTTAAAAAACCATATCAGTGCTGGATGAAGAAGGAATACTGCATCAACCCTACACCCACAAAATTACATAGTTATTCACCTACACTTCTTCTTACCTACACAGTTATCAACCCACGGACAGTGATGATCCATTCTTGCAATACATTTGTTACAAACCCCACAATGCTTTGAGCGCACTGGTCGTCGTATCTGAAATAATTACAAACGAAGTCCATTTACAAGAAGTTTAAAGGTCTACTACACAATAACCAAAAAATAAAAATTCTAAAATCCATTTTAAACTCCATTTTAAAATAAAGTTTAAACTTACAAATTCATGAAAATGTAAACAAAAAGAGTTCATAGAAAGGATAAAGTAACAAACACCATTTAAAAACCTCCCTTTCGCAGCAGAAAAAAGTTTGTTTTGTTAATTCTCTTCTGCTGGCATGCACAAAGACTTTGAAACCAGAACTTTGAAACTTACTAAACATGTCGCACAGAATCTTCCAAAATCTTTTAGCATTCCTGTTTCAGCTAACTCAATAATATTCTGAAATAAAAAAATATTGAGCTACATCAACAATACTGAGTGTTGTCGTTACATCAGCTGTATGTTAAGTTGCTGGTTTGTGCAATACGAAGAAGCAGTAAATAAACAGTTTACGTTCGATGTATGAGATAATCTTCAATAAAGGTTAAAAAATCTTAGTCATAAAGAAGACCCCAGCAAAATCAAAGTTACTTTGATAAAGGTTAATACTATGAACGATCGACAATGTAGGTCATGGATTTTAAGAAATTATAAATGTAATATATAATAACGCAAAATAACGCGTCAATTGCATTTGTAGAACAATAATCAAATATGAAGGGGAGATACCAAATGGTCATAAGCGAATCGTATTGTTTTGCATTCTTTTGTGCTGTGCTGTGCTGTGCTGTGCTGTGCTGTGTTGTGTTGTGTTGTGTTGTGTTGTGTTGTGTTGTGTTGTGTTGTGTTGTATTCTGTTCGGTTTTCAGTCATCTTTTATTGCGCTGTGTTGTTGTGTTGTTGTGTTTGTTTTTGTTTTTTGTTGTTGTGTTGTATTGTGTTGATTTGTGTTGTGTTGTGTTGTGTTGTGTTGTGTTGTGTTGTGTTTTGTGTTGTGTTGTGTTGTGTTGTGTTGTGTTGAATTTGTTTGTGTTTTATTCAACAGTACCGTATTCTCTTTGCAAATCAATAGAAATAACTTTTTATTATTCGCCTACTTAGGTTTCAAAATATGCCCACACGAAACAAACTGGTTTGATAAATACTACGACAATCACTGCAACAAATACAGCACACGGAACACAAAGGAAGCACCAAGATTGTAATGAAAAACACAATTAGTTACCTTTTTCTGTTCTGACGGGGTATTCTTAATGACACCTGGATCTGACAACCACGATTTATAAAAAAAGTAAAACAGCCCAGTTGCATTTAATGTAAACAAAAGTAAAACTTTTGGACCGATGACTTAAATTGATGTCAAGGAAAATTCAAGGTGAACCGATAGAAATTAAATAAAGTCGAGCATTCCCTGAACCATACAATAAAAATGTATGCAAACATACTAAACCAAATAAAAATCTTAATATCTACGTTGCCTTTCTATTCTCTATTAACTTTGAATATCTTCATATTTACATCGCCATTTCTCTACTGCAATTTTCATCCATATCTAATTTATATCGGTATAATCAAATCAGTGTGGGCACTACAACACGTTCGGTACCAAAATGCACAAAGTACCATTGCTTACATACAACTATGGTTATTGAAAAGATACATGACCAAAAATAAATGAAAAGCGTCGCGAACATGAATGCCTTTGTAGCAAGGTAGGTACCAAGAGCGATTGTGTTGTCTTCCATATCTCTGAAAAACCTGATGTAAACAAAACAACAATCGAGTCAAATAACAATATATACAATCATATGCAACATAGAACCGTCCTAATCATATGCAACATAGAACCGTCCTAATCATATGCAACATAGAACCGTCCTAATCATATGCAACATAGAACCGTCCTAATCATATGCAACATAGAACCGTCCTAATCATATGCAACATAGAACCGTCCTAATCATATGCAACATAGAACCGTCCTAATCATATGCAACATAGAACCGTCCTAATCATATGCAACATAGAACCGTCCTAATCATATGCAACATAGAACCGTCCTAATCATATGCAACATAGAACCGTCCTAATCATATGCAACATAGAACCGTCCTCTTCTATACAGCAATGTGATACATATGTACATAATTTGGCGTAAAGAACTTTTAGTGGCCTAGAACCGTACTTTTCTGTTTTAAGGCTACTGAAAACCGTCTTGTTCAATACACCAACTTGTGTACAGCTTTGTCTTTACGGGCATCAAGCACAATCATTTTGAGCATGGAATTTGAAAAGGGCGAGCACAGCAGAGTTAAGCAATTTTTCAGATAACCCAGATTGTGCTAAGGTCTATAATGGTGACATGTTTCAGATAAATGCTGATAAAATAAAATTTTATCAGAGTTAATTTCACGAGGGATGTTGTAGAATTTGATTTACTAAGGGTATTGTTTTTATCCGAATTGTCTTTTCCCCTTTGGGTGCCAATTATTCTGCTTTCATTCTGGTATTCGGTTCTTATATCTCCTTTTCAATGCATTTGGAATATTGGGCAGTAGGAGTTCTGTATTCTGGGTTTTTACACAGAGTTGTTGGGCCCTAGGCTCTGATGAGGACTTTTCAACGCTCTTCTCTTTTCCCGTACCCTCCCTCCCTTTTTGGTATCTAGCAAAGTGTGTTTTCTTTTTCAAATCTTATCAAATCTTTTGCTCTCTTAGGAATCACCTACATCACAGTATTCTTTAAAAGGTCCTGTGGTTTTTTAGTTTAGGATGGGTCCGGCTTTAATCCTGTCATATTTTGTCTTTCTCTCTCATACCTTGAGTATCTAAGGTAGGATTGGTGCATCGGCTCCCTGGTGGAGAAAAGTGATCTTTTTTGTCCACTCCCTGCCCAGAAGTTTAAACCGCTTGCTCTTGAGTTAATCAAGCTACTTAGATATGGCTTTTATAGTTTAGGGTTTTTATTTGGGTTAGGTGGAGCAACTTGTGACGATGCACCAAGGGCCCAACGTTGCTCCCTGTGATGAGGGAATGTAGCTTCAGTGCCTGATTTGACGAGGGTTGGGCCATGTTATTTCTGAGGGAGCTATTTTTTATCAAAGTGAAAACATTCCTCTGTTGATGCTATTTTCCCGAGTAGAAAATCAATTGGCAGAGCTCAGTCGTCCTTTCATCTAGCAGTTTTGGCATCAATCCACCTACAAACGAAAAAGCCGCTATTGTTAAGACAAAAGGAGATCGTTTTTCTCTTGGAATATATAGTAGTGATTTTCCTTTAGACGCGCAGGACTGACTGGATAACTTTACCAGTCACGTGCTCGCGTTTTTCTGATTGGCCTATTTCGATCCACAACTGAAGATATATTCTCCATCTTGTTCTTTTAGAATCTTATTCTGACGTTTTTTACCCTCTGTAAAATGCTTGCTTTTTTCAAAGCCATTTCCGAATCTTGTACCGCCAAAAACTTGTTCACAGTTTCAATTAGTCGAACAATCTCATGAGAAAATTGGAACAAATTTGAATCAAGCCCGATTGATGTTCAGAAGAAAAATCTAATCAAGTGCCTACCTTAAAAAATAGTTGAGTGAGAAGCCAAGAAGCCCCATCATTAAAACAGTGTATATCCACCAAGGAGAATGTTCCAAAATAGTGCCTGATAGAAACATGGCCATTATTGGTATGAAAACACCAAGCTTTCTTTTGTTTTCCTGCAACAGAGCAAGGGAGAAGCAAATAAGCAAATTTTCTTTACATATTTCCTTTGAAAATAAATTTAGCTGGTTAATTTCTCAATTAGTTAAAAAGTGCAGTGGCATGCTCCGACAGGACATGAATGGGGAACTAAAGCGTCCCTTCCCTCCACTAGCTTACAGGTCCAGCCTGACCCGACTGGTACCACCTGGCAGGGTTCCCTAGCTCAGGGCTACGAGCGATGGCCAACGGCTAACTCGGCGGGAGACCGGCGATATTTCTATTTTTCATGAAATAGGCTTGGCAGTTGGTCAGGATGACGCGTGGGGTTTCTCTGCTTTTGTAAATATGTAGAGGCAACGAAATGGCATGTTTTGAAGGTATCAAAAAGATATCAACGCCTTACCCTTTTATGAAGCAATGAAAATAAGAATGAAGTTCTTTCGTTTCCTCGAGCTGACAAAGCAGCTTTGATTTGCTGGGATATCCAATTATTGCGGCGCTCATTGGCAAGTTCTAGCGGCGTCAATTTCTGTTGGTAGAAATCAGGACATCATAAAGGAATTCATGGTAAAGCAGCTACCTGAAATGCTTGATATGCTCGTACGCACACACGAGATTGCGGTATGTTCGTACGCGTACACAATTTCGCTGCTTGCATCTACTGATATGTTTTTAAACTGGTATACTCAAGGTTGCTGAATACAGTATTATAGGCCTAAGAATTCTATCACCCTCGATGCATACGCTGGTAATGAAAGCATCAATTCAAGCACAGAGGCTAGAAAGCTCTAAAATGCAGAACAAAGTTCGCTAGGAATCTCTAAAGTGTTCGCTAGGAATTTCTAAAGTGTGCTTTGAACGATACTTATTTTAATAGATGTTGTATATTTGTACCATTTCTGTGAAATATACGAAAGACTGTGTTAATTGCAATAATCATATTGAGACTACTTTTGCGAGACGAAATCATGTTCGCCCGTAACCGTAACTTTATTAAGGTAACTGTATAAAAAACATTTCAATAAGCAATAGACAATTTATGACAAAACCATATGTATATAAAGAGCTTTTAATCATATATACAATGCCTTAACATAGGAAATGTTATTATCAAGAAGATTAGTCTCTGGTACCAACTTAGAGTAAGAAGGAGATACTTTGGATGTCTTACTTGCTCATTTCTCGAGTCTAGACTTGCTCCGGATCGCAAAAGAGGCTTGATAGCATTCGTGTTGCTGGATGCGACAGCCCAGTGAAGAGCTATTGGAACAAATGAAATATGTTTATCTCAGTTTCATCTTTCTGATAGTTTTCAATTGAAAGGCCATGCTAAGA
The DNA here is from genome assembly GCF_057945365.1 of Rhopilema esculentum. NCBI lineage: Eukaryota > Metazoa > Cnidaria > Scyphozoa > Rhizostomeae > Rhizostomatidae > Rhopilema > Rhopilema esculentum. Next base: position 2,233,222 of record NC_142816.1, on the reverse strand, counting down.
GGTCTTGCATGTGAGACCATAACACGATTGTCACTAATGTTGATTAATGTACGATAAATTGGGATGAAATCCGAAATCAGATAAAACATTATATAAAACTGAAATAAAAAATATTTTGCATGACAGGAAAAACGAGCACTAGGAAACCAACATGGTATATGACCTCATAAATAGCGTTAAAGACAAGATAGCGAAGTGATAAACGACTAGAAAGCGTAGTCAACTGAAGTATCAATGTAAGCCAGTGCAAGACCGCGTAAGCTCTTTTCCATTCGAGGTAGATATAAACGAAGGACATGAAGCACTGCGGAACAGGCAAATAAACAGAGTACGGCCTCTGAATGATTGGAAGGAACAAAAAACATGTCGACTATCAAATAAAAACAACTTCCATGTTTTTTTAGAGTGCTCCGAAAATCAACACTTCGTATATTGATGCTTCGATCACAGGATAGCGTGCATTAACGTTCACTAATTAAACCTCTTCTATGATACAATTATTAAACCAGACTAATTAACAATTGCACATAAAGTGTTGTTCGCAGAGACCTTCTCTTGTGAGAAAAGCACATAGGCCTAGACGCTACTTTATAATTAACCTATCACTCAGAAAATTAAAAAGTAGATGACACAGCTGAATAAACAGGAATGAATTTTTTCCTGACCTGTATTCTTGTGTACCCTGTCAGCCAGGTTCACAGATGATCCAAAGTTCAGCAGAATTCTTATTGTATCAATTCTGAAATAAATTGAATTTTCAAAATTACTTTTCCTTAACAAAACCATAACATTTCTGAAAAGGGTTCAAAATACAAAAAACTATCAAACCTTGATTCTTGTGATACTACAAGCTACTATGAGTTAAATAGATTACTGTGAAATACTCAGTGCTACTACCAGTTACTATGAATAACTATTAGTTACCGAGTTACAATAACAGCAGGTGATAAAACTAAAAGTTTTTCTAAACCATGGTATTTTCTCATGCATAATAAGCAGTTGAATTATTAAATGGGTATCAAGCATTTCGCTGCAAAAGAAATGACAATATTAAGCTTATCAAGTTTATCAAACTTAACCATATTGTCTTAAGACATTGCTAACAGGAGGCAATATCTATTTTCAGAAATGCTCAACAACAGAACATATACATAATTCTAAATACACAAATTCTAAACATACAGTTTACACAAACCGGCTGAAAATTCTGCAAGATCAGATGAAACCGGTACCAAAAATGGATAATTTCTGTGAATAAATCTAAACTGCAGGCATCTATCTACGGCAATTTGTGCAATATCTACATAAATCCATAATTCTAAATATAAAATAGAATTCTACTTGATTTAGTTTATCAAGCTTAATTCATGAATGCAATTCAAATAACTTTTGTTTCCAACTAAAAGGTATTTACCCAAAGCTTCTATATGCTGCCCACATTAATGGTGTCATGCCATTCTTGTCAAGCAAATCAACATCCTAAAAAGAAAAATTGTTGTAATTTTATTTTAATCCAAACAAATATATTACACTTGATTTAAAAAGCAAGAATGATGCAATGAATAAGTTTGTTTGAAGTTGCTTCACCAATAAATTGTCGAGAAAAACATAACATATATTTGATTTGCTTCCCCAATTTGCCACTTTTACTTGTTACTTCTATTTGCTACTCCAACCTCGTGCTGTGAAGAGCAGGATGGTTTGCACTTGATATTCCAATTTTATGCTGAGTGCAATAGTTACACTTGGCATTGAGAGCTCTAGTATAGAGCCATGAACTTTGACACAAAAACGTCTTATTCTTATTCCTTTTTACTTTCTACAGCTTTTAACATAGATTCAAAATTGCTTGTAATGCCAACAAAAGTTGAACATACTAGAGTTTAAGGGTGTCTGACAGTTAATGTTGTTTGCAAAGAAAGCCAGCATTTTAGCTTATAAATAAAAATATGGCATTTACAGAACACAATTTTTTTGGGATCTACAGTCATTTATGGCATACAGTTGCAAATAAATTGCTGATGATAAAGATCTCTAAAACAAAATAGATGTTCCAATGTAATTCAGCTGGTTAGTTTACAAGACAATCTGAACAGACATCTGAATTGTACTTATGATTAAAGGAAATGGTATGTCCAATTCAAACTTCAGCTGTAGAAAATTGTTTTTTGATAAAGCTGTAGCTTTTTTGCAACAATCATCAGGAATTTTGTCTCAGCTTTTTTAACATTTTGGAAATCCAATTAGCTACAGTTTATTTTTTCAAATGTAGAATTTTATCAAACCAAAACAGATAAGTCTTTTATCACAAAATGTGAAGGTGTGCCACAGTGGCACTTGCCAATGGCTCTTAAAAAGGAATTGCATACCATTCCCTTGGCTAGCAAATAAGCAACCATTGCTGAGTGACCAAACTGGGCAGCTAAATGCAGACCACTGCAACCTAGAAGATTAATTAAAAAGTTTTAATTTTATAACTTCTAGTTCAAATTGCATGGTTATATCAAATGCTATTGATGTTATAGCTTTTCCATTTAAGCTTTGTGGTACCTAAGAATTTTATAGCTCTTGACTTTCAAGTGTTATAGACACCCACAAAAAACTTTATAATTTGATCCTGAACAAGTGTAGCTGGACTACTAACACTTTTTTAATCTAAAAATTTCTTCTTTTAATGATAACAGTGGTGACACTGATTCAGAATGGTTCTTTCATCACACACGACAAGCACAGAAAGTTTTCCATTGTTTAACATGCATATCATGTTGTGCAATCCCCTAAACGGTGAATGCTGTATAATCAAAAGATGATTCCCAGGGCAACCAGACAAAGTTTCTGTGATCCAAAAGTTATCTTTGTAAATGGTGAGGTGTGTGATATCGCTACTTTTTGAGAAGCAGATGCATGACAAAATGCACACCTTGTCTATCCTGGGTGCTTGTCAACGTGCCGGCACAAATCACGCACCACAAATTGAGAGGCCATCATTACCTATACTAGTTGTAAACAACAAAGGTTGAATTTGGTCTGATCATTTTAAACTAAGAATTTCAAATTTGGACAATCAATTTGTTTACTTTTTTAACTGCCAATTTTATTGACCAGTAGCTACCCATTTTTCTCTTAAGATTAAGCATCAGATAAATTAAAACTGAATTCTTGATGGATTTGATTGGCTCCTGTAGACAATTTGCAGAATTGTTACTTACCTTCTGAGTCTTCAAGACTAGGGTCTGCTCCATGTTTCATCAAAAGGACAACAGCTTCAAGGTGTCCCTGTCTATAGGAAAAATTAAAAACTACTGTTTAACGATGTATCGAGTCAGCTACCAACATTTAAATGCATTTTGGATACATACAAACATAAATGTGCTAGCTGCAGTTCTATGGACAGTTTGGAGGCTAAAGGAGGTTACCAGCATCACTTTGCCATTAGCAGGACATGAGGGTGGGGAACTAATTATAATATCTTGTGTCTGTGTCGATAAATTTCTGACTTAAACATTTCTCATTGCAGACCAGTTCCCTAAAATTCGAGTTATCCTGCCAACTTGAGGAAAATAAGCTAAATTTTCGTGAAAAATATAAGAACAAACCAGCTGTAGAATGCAACACTAACCGGACAGCCCAGTGAAGTGGGGTACCATTCAAGTTGCCTCCACGTTGGTCAACAATGGCTCCTTTGGATAGGAAGTAGCTGCAATAAATGACAGAAACTTTCTGAAAAGTCACAAACACTTTTACATTTAAAATGAAAGTGATCTTTAGCATGAACTTTAACAAATAAATAATTGTATCATAAATATTATGTTTTCATACTGATGGGAAAAATCATAACAAAGCAAAAACTCTTCAATTGCAGATTTTGGCCTGGCACACATTTTTCAAAATGATAGGAAAGAATTGCTGTGAGAAAATTTAACTGGACAGTCTAAGCTAACTGTTTATATGTTTAACCAATTCTTTCATGGAACTTGAAAAATGACAAATTCAGACTTACTCCATGACATTAAGCCTGTTGTTTATTGATGCCCAATGCAACATGGTAACATCTTCAGCATCAGGAACCCGGACATCTGCTTCTCCTTCTTCAATCAATTGCTGGCATCTTTCAAGTATACCATATTGTGCAGCCTTGAAAAGTAACAAACATAGTGTTTATCAATCTTACCATAAGATATGCAACAAGTTGAAAAAAAATTCATACATAAATATATATATGATACATATATATAAAATTATTTCTCTATTAAAACCCACATAAAATCCTTTCTTTCTACAACATTTCCCTCCCTGATAGTGAGAGGTGTGGCATATTTGTTATGTGAATCTTAGCCAAGGGAAATTTGGGCATACTTGCAGTTAGCTTTGCTATGAATTACTTATTTATAACAAAATCTATTGCGTTAAAAAATAAACCTAATGGGAGGGCAAGCTTTGTTTAAAGGGTCAGCCATTCAGATGTTTTGGCTTTCAGTTTGCTTCTACTGCATCATTGACATGTGTTTATTTTCATAATTGGTTTTTATAAGATATTTTGTTGTTTTACTTCTGCAAACTTTGCTAAGACCCAATCTACACAATATGCATTTCCATTTGACTTGCAACCCTGATATTGGGGATGTGGCCAGTGGGTGGAGGGAAAATGGATATGTAGGCTTTTATGGCACACAGATTTGATTAGCAAAATGTTAAGGCTAATTATTGATATATTGGTTTCTGTTACACAACTATATAAATCTTATAAATATAACAACTTACCTTAACAATATCAAATTTACTATAATCTGGCTGTTGGTGTCCATTAGCACTGCCAAATGAAGGGACTGGACCTTTCTTTCCAGGAATATGACTTGGTGGAGCAAAAGTGTTGGTGGGATAGGCCTTTTCACTGCAACACTGAAATTTATAAACAGCTTATTTAAAAGATAACCCCTTTGGTGAAAAATGTCTTCAAACAAGGTTGAATTTGAATTAATTTTGACTACAAATAATCTGAAAGCTAATCAAAACATTTTACTCCATAAATGCTCTTCTTAACATCATGATGTTAGCATGTGAGTTGGAAAACATCATGATTCTGGTTATTTGTATGAATTGCAAGCTACATAAATATTAGCTGCAACCTGCAAGTGAAGGTATTTGAGATTAGAGCAACTTTTCTGAGCTCAAATGTACATGACTTATTATCAGGGTATACATATTTATCAGGCCTTGTGATGGGAGGTGCTTGAGCTTGATACAAATTATCAAACCTGTAATTGATTAAATTTGATGATATTTGGTTATATATATATGTTTGAGCCTCTAAAAGAGGTTCAATTGGTCAGGCACCCACTGTTTTGCTCCTGGAAAGGACTGTATGTTTTGACAGGATTGAGATGGTAAACAGAGGGCAGAGGATACTGGCTACCAGATTGGATATGGTTTCTTTTGTTGACAAATTCGATAAATTTTGAATGAATCTGTGGCAAGAACGACTCTTTACGTACCTGAGGTTTGGATGAGCGATCAGCTAGAAATCTGTGCTATTGCATGAATATATAAAGATTTTATTTCCTAATTCAAACACATGTCTCCCGCAAAATAGTTTGTAAAATGGGCGGCATTAATGATTTGATTGGTTGGATGGCCTAAATCATGCATCACTGCAGTTCGCAAAAAGCTAATTGACTTGCTTAAAATTTCTGAAACTTTAAACAACAAGAATGTTTGTTTTCATCTTATTGCGAATAAAAATTTAATTTGCACCTCATCTCTGTCACTTCCTAAAACAGGACCGCATCCTGGCTCTACTTCATCCGCCATTTTGCATGAACACCGCTGTTAAATGGAATCTGTTTATATTTCGCGACGCGAATTGCTATATCCATTTTCAATTGCAACCACTTTCACGATTTGCGAATCGAGAACGAGTCTCTTTCAGTAAATATGGCGGCACGAGAGCTGTTGATTTGTGCTTTTTTGATGTTCTTGAACTACTTTTGTGTTTCTTCGAGGAAGGCAAGTATTTATCTTTTCAACTATTTGTTTTGACAAATAAGATACGGTCAATTTTTCACACCTATGAAGTAAATAATTTAGTTCTGTTTGAAGTTATAGCATTTACAAATAGGCGATGTGATTAGGCCATCCTTGCCGAGGTTGGATAAAATATATGTTTTTGGCTACGTGTAGCTGCAAGCAACGACACTCTAAGCTACGAGCATTTGTGCTACGAGTGATGATGCTCGTAGTATTTATGGCTTTAGTATAATATACGAAGCTTGTTTGATATTGTGGGTTAAGTATGCAAGTTTTGCAGCGAAGCGACCAAGGGCCACATGCCATCCTAGGTATGACATGTGCACAAATTTTAGGACAAACCAAAGTACATGTACATGAATTTTTTACACGTTCACATACACGCAATTTGCTCGATCACTCTAAACAGTTTGGACTTTTAATACTAATGTATGCTGCAACACTACGTTTGATATGCAGATTACATTTATTCTCATTAAACGGCACACCAAAGAAGTTTCCATTCAAAAACTTGTTTCAAATTCAACTTCTCAAGAGATTATCATTGCTGGGTATTGGTCCTAGAAATTCAAGAAACACATGAGAAGCTTTTTGTAGCAAAATGGTATGAAAATGTAAGAGTCTGCCTACCAGCCCCGGAACTTAGTTTCTTATCAAAAATATGTGCAGTGATAGACTGAAAAGTTTGGTCTGCGCAGGGAACCACATTATTAAGAATCTGCCATAGATTCCGTGCACAATATTTGTTTATTTGGTCATGTTCCCTGCAAATATTCCACCATTTAAACTTCTGACTTCTCATAGCCAAATGTCAGGTATCAACCCACTCAAATATTCTGCCAGAACATTTTTAAATATAAATCAATTTGCAACTTTTTTATTCATCAGTTTCAATGATGCAGTATGTATGTATCTTTTTTAGGTTGACGATGATCTTGACATGGTAGCCCACTCTAGTTTTAGCCTTCCATTGCAGCATTCATTTGAATTAGGTATTCTAAAACTATATTTGTTTGTTTATTTTTCATATCAATTTACCAATAGGCTTTTGCCAAGTTTGCATGTGAAATTTTGTTTGCTTAAAATTTTTCACAATGCTAGGTATCCCTACACTGAAGTTCCATTGTGTCAGAGAAGTTTTTTGTCTTATCTTGAAAGTGTGTGATTCAATGTATGTTTTGTGCATCTGATGAAAGAATGTGCATCTTCCATCCTTTTGAAAGGACTATGTTCCTACCAGTTACAAAAGTGCCCAAGATCATCAAGCAAAAACGCTTCTAAAAGAGAAATGCCACATAATTTAGTAGAAATCAAAATGCCTAAATATTTCATGATATACTCGAGAGTCAAACCAAAACATAAAGTAACACAAATTTAAAAAGGATTGGGCATGCAAGGTTGACTTTTTATTCAAGGTGTTTTAGAATCTGTCTACATCAAAGCAAATTTATTTCGAAAGAAAAAGTTTGTTTCCTCTCTGGAGTCTATAACTAGGTTACAGTGCTGATTGGTCAAAATAACAAACCAATCAAAGGGGCCATTCCTCTTCTCTTGGGACTATCAATCTACTTACCTGTGGACATTATCCAATGTTAATCCCAGAAGAGTATTTAAAAATGATTTGAGTATGCTATGTTTCTGCATTTCCATGCTATTTTTAAAAAGAATAAGAAGCAACTCCAGTATGTAGACGTCCCTATTACATTTCCTAGTAAATGATCTCTGAATATCATATCTCCAAACCAGTTTGTTGTATTGTATGTCTTGATGACAGTCTCGCTTTTTGTCCCGCATATATCTGTAATTTTTTAAACCTCTTCTTGTAAAATTGTTTCTTCTTTTTTAGGACCTGAGGCCAAATTTACTCCCAGGTACTGGCTTTTTTAGTATTAAACAAAGCAACCCAATTTAATGCAATTGCTTTCTCATTTTGAAAATGTTAGCTCATCTTAATGCTTTGAATCAATGATATAGCAAGGCAATGATGCAGTGGAATATTGTGCATTCCATGTCTTTGACCCAAGCACAAGAATGCGAAAATAATAGCATTCTGATGCCAAATAAATGCATAGTAGCAAACTTTGGTCATCAGACAGAATCTTGACCAGAGGTGGTGCAAGAGGCAGCTAAAGTCTTTGGAAGGCTACCACCAACCTTAATGTTATCATACCTCCTTTTGAAAGATAGTCTGCAAAATATCTTGAGATGAATAATATTTTTCTCCACATCATGATTTAGCATTATCTGAGCTGTTACTTTAACCTACTCAATTGCTTTAATCTAAAAAAATTTCAAAACTTCTTATCTGTAATTTCTTTTCTGTAAACAGGGGCTCAATTTTATTCAAGACACTAAGGAGCTCCCATGCATCATTGTCAAAGGAGATTTCACTGACACAAGAAGAGCTCGATAAGCTAGAGGTATGTGCAGAATTTTACAATCTTAAACAAGAGTTATTTTCTGTTTCATCATCATCAGGTACCATCTTCTATCAGAAGGTTGGCTACCATGACCCTCCAACTATCCCGAAATCTGAGTTTTGGTTTGTTGTCATGGTCATAAATAAAACTAAGGGGCTAATCAGTGGCGGATCCAGACTACCGCCATTACCGCTCGAGCGGTAGTCAGATTATTAAAAAAATTATAGAAACAAGGATCATTTTCATGTTTATACTACTACTTTAATTAAACTATATTTAATTATTGAAAATATTTGATCGTGCTGCAAACCAAACCTTACTTCCTAGAAACATGCTTAAAATTTCCACAGAGACAGAAAAATTTTTTAATCCTTATCGCTATGCAAATTGCGTGCCAATTGCCGAGCCACATGTTTGCAAATAGAAGGCTAGCATGGGGGGATGATGAAATCATGGCTTGCTAGCTAGGGGGATTGAGTCCGTGTAGAGCGGATTCAAGCTGCACTGAGCTGTAGTCAGCCTGCCTAAACCAATCAAATTGTCAGCCTGGGGGGATGCATACAAATTTTGTTGACAACCAATGAACAACCGAGTTGACTACCGCTCAGTTGGGGGGTTGAGTAGTATTGCCGCTCAACACGGCTCAAACGTTACAGAAAGATGGGGGGATGCCTAAATATTCTGCAAGTGGGCAAACTGTAACTTCAAAGCCGATGTGACCCATTATTTTGTACAATACACAACTATTCGTAGGACTATATTTAAAAAAATATTAAGACTCAAATATTCTAAAATTAAAGAAGGCATCAGGATTAAAAGTCAGGCCCACAATATTCGCCAAAAGTATGATTCTTTGTTCTTTGTTTAACAAAAGTTGCTCTCAATAATTTCAAATTTTATCTAGCTTTTTAAACTTGTAATTTCCAACAGGTCTGATTTTCATAAGTAATTGTCCGACTAAATGCGAGTTTTAGGAGACACTTCAAAATTCTGCCAAATGTATCTTTTTTTCTAATTCTATGGTGTTCCTCATCTAAATGCCGTAAATTTTTTTAGAATATCCATCTTCAGAATATTGAATAAGATTATTTATTTCTTCTCAAGCTTGTTGTAAGGGTACATGAAATTTCAGTAAAGCACAGCTTGTCTCTTGAAAATGGTCTACATAAGGAATTATAGAAAGCAATAATCATTTTAGAAAACCGGGTGTGACCAAGAAATGGGTGTGGTCTATAGGGTGTGGTCAACCCTCTATCTCATTTCGGCAGTAGTCAGATTTTAGGCTGGATCCGCCACTGCTAATAGTAGAGATGGGCCCCCAGAACCACCTCTACAGTGTTTTTAAAGGGACACCATCCCTCTTTCCAGGAGTTCTTCTGCCCAAAGCCGTTGACCCCTGGAGTCGTAGCTCATCCACCCTCCTTGCCGGTCGCCCGCCGAGTTAGCCGTTGGCCATTGCTCATAGCTCTGAGCTAGGAAACCCTGCCAGGTGGTACCAGTTGGGTCAGGCTGGACCTGTATGCTAGTGGAGGGAAGGGACTCTTTATTTCCCCATTCAGGTCCTGTCGGAGCATGCCATTGCCCTGATTTTCTGTTTAGGAACAGTTAAACCTTATATCTGGAAAATGTACTCAAGAGTTTCTACCACAATAACCATAAGCAAAGCTGGTCCAATGCAAAATCAATTTCCATTTTTTTATCTACATGTTATACCTTTTAAACATATTCAGCTCTTTACCAAACATGCTGTGTTCTTGTGTTATTATTTGTAAAAGCTTTTTAAGTATATGTATATTATGTTTGTGTTTGTAATTAAGTATGAGCTGTTTAAAAGACAATTTTAACTTGTTTGCCATTTCAAGATTTTATATAAATAAATCCTTGTGGGAGAAGAACACTTGTATTTTATCATTCAAATACTTAGTCTTTTAAATAGCCTAGCGTGATATCTTGAAAATATTTCTTTTCTTATGATCTACAGGAACTTGTCCGTGTTGATGGTGTTTATAGAATCAGGGCCCCTGTTAAGATCGGTGAAGCTTTTGATAAACCAAATGTCACATATGTGTCATCTTTTATTAAAGCAGTAAGTTACATCTTCTTTCTGTGTTTTACTGGGTATATGTTTGAAGATAGCATCGAAAAATGGAAAATTTGCATGTAAAGTAGAGCATTCTAATTTTTTGCCATTTTAAATTTTTGTGGTACCAAAGGCCTCTTAGGGTTATGTTAATGGACTGCTTTGCTTGAGAGAACAGCAGGATTATTCAACAACAAGGAGCAGCAAGCCATTTTGCAAGATGGAATGAAGACTATGATTTAAAATATAGCAAATAAGAAACACCGCAATGCGATGAGTGAAGACTAATATTTTGCCCCGGCATTAGGGGCTAACACACCACCACATCGTCACTTTTTTCTACCTCCAAACATTACTACTTATTTTTTTTTATTTAATCTCATTGTCATTATCATTATTTTATATTATAGTACTTCATCCTCATTACATTTTAATTCCACCACCACCACCCACACTCTCTCATTCCCCACCCTTCCCACCTTCACAGCTGCACTGCATTCACACCATTCCACATCAATCAATCCGACACCACCATCATCTCTTTTAAATGTGTACATTTTTAGTCCGTTTACTTTCGCTCTGATGAAGCCCTGTATTCCGGAGCGAAATATTAGCTTTCATTGATTTACGTGTATTTGTTGTTGTTCATTCTCATCGCATTGCGGTGTTTCTTCTTTGCTACATTTCTATCAATTTTTTGCCACAAGAAATTCCTTTGGAGTCTGTAGAGCAGCCTGCTATCGTGACCTTTTCTTTAACACATATGATTTAAAATGCAGACAAGAGAAAAAGACGTAAGCCCAATTTTTGGACTTCTTTCAAACTAAGGTTTTAAAAATTGTGTCAGTTATAGAGCTATTTTAAAGACGATAATCTTTATTAACCAAAATCTCTGTTTCTAGTGTCATCTCATGTACTCACAGCTGTCAGAAATAATTACTGTCTCTATTGACAATTCAGGTAAGTCTGTTTTGTTTATTCAAGAGCTTTTATCACCACAGTACATGTCTATTTTGGTTTTGTATCATACTCAAGCTTATATGCATATGTTTGCACCCCAATAGGAAAATTCTTCTTTTCCTGAGTATATTATAGTATATTCTTGATAACAAGACTAATCAAGAAATTACATTGCTTTTAAAGGCAATGTTATTGGAATAAGTATCAGAACCGAGAAGAGAGAATGTCCACAAAGTATATCAGAAACAGGAACAAATATGGTATTTATCAATTTTATGTTTTTGGTATCTTCTTTTAATTCGTTACAGTTTTAAGTTATTACAGTTTTTGTTTATTAAGTAGAACAATCTTGTAATATTTTGAGATATAATTCATTCAGTGCAAAGCCAACCTTCAATTTTCTATGCACTTATGTAATAGATATTTCATTGGAGTATACCCCCTTATTAGTTTAAGAATTGTCGATCTAAACTTCACATCAATTTAACTTTCCCTGATATTCATTCTCACAAGAAGATAGAAAAATGGAAAATGTGTTTAGTTCTAAAACTGGACTGCAAAATGTATCATGAAGTCTGTCACAAGCATTTATTCACCCTTTTTGTGTATTGTAAGTGGCTACACCAGCAAGCACGATTTATAATGTACTGGATTTTATGTTGTATCGTATTGTATCGTATTACATCTTGTATTGTATTCTATTGTATTGTATTGTATTGTATTGTATTGAATTGTATCGCATTGCATTGTATTTGTATTGTATAGCTTTGTATTGTATTGTTTTGTATTGTTTCGTACTGTATTGTATTGTATATAATGTATTATATTTTTTTATTGTATTAACTTAACTGATAATTCATATCCTTGCTTTACTTTATTGAATCGAGTAACATTTTTTACTCTGAAAATGATAAGACATGATATCAATACCAATTCATTTTTGGTAGGTTGGTTCAAAAGCATTCAACTCGACTGTGCACATCCAATTGCAGTTGTCTGGAGCAGTGTATGTGAAATTCTTACCCCAGTCTTTAAAGTGTTTTTCTCAATATCAGTCCTTTGTGAATGTCGTATCGATTTAAAAAATAACAAAAGCTCGATTCAAATGTAGCAAAAAGTTTTCAGGGGCTTTCTGTTTATGCGAAGATCCTTGATCATACTATAACGGATTATTAAACAGATAGATACCCTTAGCGATCTTTAATCCCTGTGAATCTTAGACTGATGCTTTCAATGTAAATGTATACAAATGTACTTCCAATTTCCTAGCTGCGTTGTATTTAAAAAGCGTTTTCTCTTCTAAATATTCAGTAATTTACCACAAATGTTTTTGGAAACTGGAGTTTTCAATGTTTCCAGAATAAGCCTTTAATGATAAGTCAACTGAAGGTGGCACCAAAAAAGGAATTACGGCAAAATCCCTTGACTAAATAAGGTAGACGTTATTGTTCTCTACCCGGAATCTTCCTTGATGATACTGACAACACCATAATTATCCATTTTCACTTTCTCAAGAATTTTCATTTTAGGCCAGAGACACAAGTTTTCATAAGAAAATTAGAAAGAGAAGAAGCTGAAAGACTTACTGGGAAGGATAAAGATAACAGATCATTCTTAGCAAAATATGTATGTAAATTTATTTACTTTATTTTATAGTAAAACGTCATGTGGCTAAGTAGGCCTACGGTAACTTTGGGTAAGGCTTGCAAGGTTTAGGCAAAAGTGGCATAGGCTTGCAAGTTTCAGCCAGAAGTGCTGTTGATGACAAGTAATTTCATTTAAATGCCCAGTGAAGCTGCTGTTTTCATCTAGAGAACATCGTTCTTACATTCTTTGATGACTGATCCTAAATGTTTTTGGATTGCTTTCTCTCAACGAGAAAAATATTTTCCAGCTGAACTTCCCAACTAATCTTGCCCAAAGCTTGGGTTCTTTCGCAATGTGATAATGTTTCTTTATGTTTAAAGAGTTAAATTTGCAAAGAACTTTCAGAACAAAAATCAAACCAACTTAAAAAGCCTGGGTTAATATTCGACATGTCACAATGATAGGGCATATTTTGCTAAAAATTTTGGTACAGTTCAATCTTCATTTTCCAATTCCACTACATACAAATTTATCGTGATAATTAAACAAACAAAATAGCAAAGCCACAAGAAAATCAGGAGAAGAAAAAATTAAAATGGGTTTACAATGAAACTGTTACAATATACATTCAAGGCAATCAAGAGAACAAGATTAACTTTACGAAAGGAATTTCTTAAGAAAGAGCTCGCTCAGAAGTCAAACTAATCGAGAAGAGAGCACCCCATAGGTTAATAGTGCGAGGAGAGAGCGTAGTTTTAATCACACTTGTTGTTTTTGTCATAATTTGCATGTTTGCTGATATGTCTACATTTATTTAAATTAAAGATAAATATACAGAAACAACAATGATAAATGTTTAGGAATAAAGTTTAGAAAATATAAGCTCAAGCTGATAATTAATATTTCACCTTCGATTGACCATATGTGACGTAAGATATGCTTTTCCAAGAAAATCCTAACAGGTTGCTAGAGTTATAGGATATCTATGAGAAACTATTCTATCAAAAAGTTAGGTTTTCTCTTGATCGAAATCATTATTGGTTATTTGTTCACAAAAAAGTTTTGTAGATCCAAAAATTTTAATTCATTTTCTTTCACTCTCTTCTCAGTGGATGTACATACTACCCGCAGTGTTTATACTGATGTTAGCGGGACAGCAAGAACCACAAGAAGGCCAGACATGAAGCTCTCACACGAACTGAATTCGTCAAGACAGAGGTTTGGCGGTTTTATTAAAAAACCACGAGTTTTGATTCAAGGATGTGAGTTGAAAGGAATATGACACCGGATATTTAGACCTTCCTTTGAAATGACCTTGAAAGTTGTTGAATAATATCAAAGTTTGTGTTAAAAATAATTTAAACTAAATGATAATTGCAATGATATTTCCATCTTTGATTGGGTTGCTCATACTCGTTTAGAGGTTGGGGCAATTTCCAGTGCAGAATGGTACAGACCTTTAAATGATCTTGCTCCTGAAAATATGAGATATGTAAAACATTGCTTCATTGCATTTTTTCGTTTCGTGTTGTTTGGTTTTTTTTTAATTCAACTAGTAAGAAACATTTATGTTGAGTTAATGAGGAGGATGCCTAGAAATGGTAGATAAGGATTATTTAGAGCTGCTCTCATCAAAATGCCTTCCCATGGTCCGAAGTCGATCATCGTACCAGGAAACTACTCTATCCTACAGTGCAAAAAGCTCATAATCTCTTGGTATCTTGTAGATGAATTTCTCTACCTTCATTTGGTTGCACTTTCTTGGCCTACTATTGTTAGGGGCGCAATGCTCATCGATATTTCTGAGTCCCCTTGCAATTCTATTCAAGCCTCTGTCGCAGGCATAAACATTTTTTAAAAAGCCATTCGCACAAATCTTCTAGTTCCCCAACAGCCATCAACTCGCACAATAGCTTTCGCCCATTGCCTACTAGACTTGTTCTAAGTCTATATTGTGCTTGAAAGAGGAGTATTTTTTTCTTCCTGTGAGCCTCTACGAAGGAGACAGACCGTACCTGACTGATTCAATGTGCATAGCCACTTTGATTTCTAGAGCTTGGGAATACAGATTGCTTTTGATTGCTTTACAGGCAACCAGATGGCTAGAAAACATGTTGATACTGTCAGCGTTTATGTAATACAAATGCTCGATACAGCTTCTAAATATCATTTGGTGGATAATTATCAATTGTACTTGTAGTATAGAAATGAAACCAAAGAAAATACAAAGAAACATAATGCTTTCAATGCTGTTCAGTGCAATAATTACATCCTTTAGTTTTCTTTATCATCCCAATATATACATTAGTGTTTTTAGTATAAGTGTTTTCGTATTTAGAATACTTATTTGAAAATTGCATAATAAGAGTGTTACTCAACATTATTAATTGATGGCCTAATATGCTAGAATGGGACAATACACATTTTACTGCTTAAAAGCAAGAGGCTCTTGGGAAGGGGGAGAGAGGAAACTCCTTCATCAATGACGGAATGGATTTCTATAGACTTTTATAGGCTTGCTGAATCGATTTTTTGGTACGTTTTTGACGTTCTCCAAATATGTTTTGGCGTTGCAAGAAACAAAGCAGTGAGAGATAAATGGATTTTAAACGTTCAAATAATCAGACCTGGGGTTGAATGTGGAGACATTTTGGTAGAATTTTTTTAATAGAATCAATCAAACGAAAATCAATTGGGCTGTTGAGGTTTGAGACCCTGACTATAACTTCAAACCAAGCTCTTTTATTGGGCGATTCCCGCCAACAAAATCATTGATTGCTTCTAAAAAAGGTCACGAGTTCATTCATATAAAATTTTTCCACTGATTTAAACCTTAAGAATATCCTAGCTTGTCTTATAAATCAAATAATCATGAGTTAAATCTTCTTAAAGGTAGCATGACTGAAATGCACTAAGATTGCAGACAGGGAAATAAATATGCTTTGAATTGAACGTCTAGTAAATACAGGTATCGTGGTCATAATTGGAGAAAATCCAGGTAATAATTGGAGAAAAGAGGGGAAGGGGATGGATGGATGGGGGGGGGAGAGGATTTTTTTGATTATAATAAAAACTTTCTGATACGCGGTTTGGAATAGGGGGCACTTCTCTTGTGACGGCACAAAGACACTAGCGGGTTCACACCACTCCCCCTTCCCCCTCTTTTCTCCAATTGGGGGGTTATCTTTTTCGAGTAGTAGGGAGTGGTGTATTGAGGTTTTTATGGGCTTCAGGTATCAGTTTGTTATTGATAACAAAATCTAATACTTTTAATACAATGCACTTTCCTACCAAAAGAGGCAAAATAATACTTTTTAAAAGCGAATTTCTCCAGGTAGTCTGTTTGTTTGGCTTAAAATTACAAAGTACCACAGTGAATTTCACTGGCTCCTTTGACTGATGAACAACAAAGGGATCACACTGCAGTATCTCCTTCTTGACCATGACACATTGAATCTTTGAAACAAATTTGGAAAATGCTATTGTAGTTCAATACTACACAAGATGTACGTCTTCTTCACCTTTGTTGCCTAAATCGCAAAGCCCAACGAATTTCTCCACCTTTTCTACAGGTGCACCTTTATCCTTTGTCACAGGCTCTATATCTACCGGGGCTTTCCCCTTTTTTCGGTCATTCATCGCCTTTCGAAAAGTCGACATCAAATGAACCGGCTTATCTTTAGCTTGAGATTCAACTTCGGCAATTACAAAACCGGAGTCGGATATTGTTTTACACTGTGTTTTCCAAATCCGGTAAAGTGTATAATATATTGCGCTATAGAGTTCATTAAACACTTCGAATACTTGTCCACGAGTATTGCATTCTCTGAAATTGAAAAATAATGAAATAGAATACATCTTTCTTTTTTCAAAAGCTGTTTGAAGATAGATATAAGATTGAATATTCATTTCAAAACAAAGATATGTTTGTTTATTTTCTATTCAGCTTTCTTTTTGTATCTCTACTTATTAATTTACTGGCTAAAAGAAATTAAGAATACACATATTTTTTAGTTAGGATAAACAAACTAAGCTCAGGGTAAACATACAAACTCAGTTTTTTGCAATTGTTTTGTTGATTACTTAATATGTATCGATTCAATTTCTTAAAGATTTATTTAATACCAAATACTAAAAAACTACATTTTAGAAAGCAAAAACGCAACAAAAAAGTATAAAACAGAACATATTGTAAATTAAAGTTCAATTATCTATCACTTATTTGGCTAAGATTTTAGTAAGTTTTCATACTGAGCTTTGTGTGGCCATTAAAAACGTTCCTTTGCAAAAGGGTTTCATTCAAATGGGCCACAAGAAAAGAAACAAATTTAGACAAACTTCATTTTCAGCAATCAAGGTTTTTTTCAATTGAAGAGTCAAAACATGAACTCTTATCAGATTTATATACATAAACGTAACATTTTATGTCCTTCTACGTACTATATATTCGAATTTTTTTAGGCCCTGAAGTTTATATTAAGCTACGAATACTGAAAAATATATTTGATGAAAAATGTTGAATTTTTTGCTCCATCAAGAGAAATTGCTTTTAATTTCTCAATAAAAGGAGAGAATAAATGCGTAACTTACTTGTTTAATTTGCCCTCTCGAAATATTTGCAGAGTTATTCTTGTAATATTGATGCCCATGACAGAGAAAGGGAAATTCTGTACTTCATCTTCTGACAACCTGTAAATATCTATTGCAAGACTTGATGTAAACAGACTGGTGACAAAATTCAGGGTTGTTAGCAGTCCTAGCATACCACAGCCACGGAGATCTGTTGATGGATCCTCCCCTGAAATGAAGATAAATACATTGGATTAGAATGTCATATAACTAGTTTATTTGCTTAAATTTTATCATCTTTAACAGGTTCCATAATTACTCAACAAGGTTGCAATACTGGAGACTAGATTGTCACTATCATGATTTGATAATAAATTTTTAGTCTTAAAAACAGGTTTCAGTTTCTTCATTGCAAACAGCACTAAACAGCATATATGCCTTTTGTCCTACTGGAATCTACTTTCTTTGAGACAAATTAATTGAAGTTTTCTAATTAATGTGATTGCTCAATGTCCTCTTTGACTGTTAGGATGAAGGATCTATCGTTGATCAGAACACTTCAATTTGTTCTTTGGCCCAATGATGTTAATGAAGCTCCCCAATCTTTTAAAAACAGGATGCAAAATTTACAAATGGATGATTATTGCAGTCAAGTATGGAGCCTATTATTAGCAAATGAAAATAACAATGCTGAGTTATTCAGTTAGTTTTCGAAAAAATGACCGGTGTTACAGTGAAATCATATCCTGACTAACTAGACAAATTCAAAATGCACCCCTTGGACAAAGAAGGGAAGGAACCACATTATATATAATTGGCAAGAATTGAATGGAGAATACAGCTCTCCAAATTGGCTTTATAATTGGATATTTCGGAATAGTTGGGACACATAGAGAAGACATAATAAAAAATTTTTTTTTGGGGGGGGGAGGTCATTCTCAAACTCTTTCACATTGTGAAAGTAGAGGAATCTAACTAACTTATAGATTATTCAGCAAATGGAAAAGCACATTTGAGATTCCTGCTTCTCATTCAATTTTTTTACTTGATTCAATTTTGCCCTATTTTTATATTTTCAAATTTTTCCCCCTTTTACTATCAGGTGCCTAATTTGTTCTATTAAAACTGGAACTTACCTTGAAAACCAATACTTTCCCAATGAGATCCATACCTTGGGCAATCGAGATTAGTTGCAGTAAGTTTTTTGTAAATCGTCTGTAGAATCATAATATGCATTGCTTCATGGTTATCAAATGGACATAAGCCAAGGGTAAAAATCAAGTCTCTGTCATTTCTAAATCTTTCGTGTAATTTGGGTGGTCCAGCAATTGCATACCATAGTCTAGCTAGTCCCTTGTGCCTTATTGTGGGCTTTATTGAAGCAGAGAATTCATCCATGTTTGAATTTTTAAAATGGAAAATTGCCTCAGTGAAGGATACCATTGGTGATTTGGCCAAACCTTTTCCTGCACCTTCAAATGATAAAGAAATTAAATCATTAGTGTAATGATTCATTGCTATTATCATGGTCCTTAGCTTCAGGCTGGTATGAAGCGAGGGCCAAATAAGTGAGCAGTGTAACATAGTGTACCGTAAACAAAGAGTATTTTGAGTAGACTAAACTGGATATTTTGTCTCTTTCTATATTCAACTGATGTGACACAAGGATATTTATGGAACAAGACTTCAACTTTTGACAGGAAAGCTGAGACAGATGTGCCTATGTAGTGGATAGATTCAAAAAAGTTGGAAAGAGTGAGCATATTGAGGCCTTTCATATAATTAATGAAGCAAAGAAGATGCTTATAAACACAACACAGCTTGTACCAGTAAGGCTCAACACCAACAAATGAAACAAATATTGGCCCAAGGATTATATAAAATAATGCATGAAAAATGGTATTCATAGAATCTCAAAGAATACCCTTGTAAATTATTTTCTAAACTGAGTAAAACCTCCAAGATTATGTCATTTTATCAGCTCGTATTTGATCTTAAAGGTGGCATATGATATGAAATAAAAATTTAATAGTAATAACTCAAACTTCTTAAAAAAGTACCTGCTGTTACTGTTCCAACATGATCCCATTCTTCTTTAACTTCATTGAGCGACTTTTTTGACTTTTGCCTGTATGGCTCTGGATCTGAAGACCAGCCTCGTTCATTTGACTCGTTTGAGTGAGCAGAAAGCACTGAGTGAGCAGGTGACAATGGCTCTTCTTTCAGGCTCTTTTGCCTTGTGATCAGGTCGAGAGCAAACTCAGGCAAAGGCGGTCTATCTCTGCATGTATTAAGTAAAACATTTATTATCTAACAACTAATATGAAAGGCAGAGCAAATGGAACTTTGTCCTACCAAAGATCCAAAAATGTTTGATTTGGTAAAGACAAACTCTACTACCAGAACTTTTATGAAAACTTAGCCTTCTCACTTAGCATCTTTCAGTAAAATAAT
This sequence comes from Rhopilema esculentum, assembly GCF_057945365.1. Taxonomy (NCBI): domain Eukaryota; kingdom Metazoa; phylum Cnidaria; class Scyphozoa; order Rhizostomeae; family Rhizostomatidae; genus Rhopilema; species Rhopilema esculentum. The sequence goes on along the minus strand of NC_142816.1, from coordinate 2,213,128 downwards.
ATGCTGACAAGACATATCAATTACTACTTTGTCACTTAGAAAGCAGTCTGAAGCAGTGTCAAATAAATCAAAACTTGAAACACAAAGCAGTTGCTGTTATCTACTCCATTCCAGCTACAGCATTCTATCAACACTACTGACAGGCGGACTCCTTTAAAAAGTTCTCGTCTGAAAAGATTTATAATGATTTCTAAACTTATTTCAATTCAAAAATGTTTTTTACTCTTTAAATTCGTAATTTTAGTAAATTTTTGTTACTTAAGTGAATTTTTGAATGGAATTGAATTTTAAAATCAAACTGAAATTAACTGCAGCCCAGATTATGTTGCTGAATTATATTATTCAAAAGCTGCTTAAGAATAATTTGCTTTGCTCAAAATAGAATAAACAGAGATTAACGCACACATACCCATGAGAGTGAGGCTCATTTTCTTTTGGGATTTCGTTTTCTTTTACATTGCTTATCTGATCTTTTCTTTCCTTTCCTTCGCATGATGACTTGCTACTATTAATACCAGATGACTCCTTTTTCGATTTACTTGTAGAACTGGTTATTTTTTCTACTTTTGCTGATTGATTTACTTTTACAACATCAATCTTCTTCACCTTGTAACTTTCAAATGCTTCATCAAATTCATCATTATCAAACTCGTCTGCTTTATCATCTGTCCCCTTGGTAACATTTCTGAAAGCTTCCTCAGCTTCAAACTCAAATTCATCTTTCTCTTCATCACTTTCACAGCATTTTGTATTTTCCATATCCCTTTAAGCTCTATGCAATAGGTTCAATTGTCTGATTCTCGATTCTGACCTTGGGCTAAGGTGGGATGACAGCTTTTGTAAAGGTGCACTTGGCTTTTTCACCTGCTGGCTGCCATGTTTGTTTGGCATCTGTAACTTTTGCGACCTCGTTTACATACGGGTTTTCTATTGTCGCCTCAGACTTTCAAAATAATTACTAAATTACAAAATCGAATCAACTTTATATAAATATAAACAAATATCGATAACAGGTAAGGGAAAGTCATTATCTCTTTACAAGAGACGTCAGATTAGAAAAAGTTAAGAAACAGTAGTACACGCATTTTTTATAAGAAACAGGTTATATGAAACGATAGGCTCAATTTTTAGAAAGTTAAGAGAGAACCCTACCCAAATTAAATTTAAAAAAGCTAAAAGAATTATAATTTGCAGTTTTTATTTTCCGAGTTGACACTCGAAACAGTCTTGACATTGAATATCACTGTATATTGCAACACTAATCTTGGCATGCAGTTTGCATTCATTTGTTTTGACTTCAACTTGACATTGATGAAGTTCAAATGAGCTTAACTGTTTACAGATCTCAACAAAGTTAGTCATTCTAGGAAAACAAAATTACTTGATCATTTTGTTAGTTTATCTCTGAATGTAAGTGAACTATTTACTTTACCTTGGAAGCATGTTTAAAAAATACAATACCTAAGAGATTTAAGAGACATGTAAGAAACTTTTGATAGCAAAATGGCCAGAAAATTTAAGAAACTGCCTACCAGCACTGGATCTTAGTTTCTTATAAAAAGGTACGTGTACACGAAGCAAAAAAATTAAGACACGATTGAATTTTGAATAGGCAAGTTTTGTGAATATAGGACCTCGACTTAGCTGTCAAGTTTATGTTTCCAAAACATGAGATTTGTTTTTACTTTCCGTTGTTCCTCCTTCTGGAAAACGTGGGACTCACGTAAAATGCGTGAGCCTTGAAAGGACGTTAGACGGGAACGATTGCGTAAATATTCCGTTCCAATAAGGTTCAACGCTCAGGGGTTGGGTTTGCATTGGAGCACAAAGTGGACAGGGCCGGTCGCATGGGGGGGGTGTGGGGGGAAGAATATACATTTGTGTTTTAGTCGGTAAAATTGGGATTTTGACGGGTGGATGTTTTTTTTTAGATTTTCAAACGAAAAATTGTCCTTCATGTAATTTTTAAAAACATTCAAAATATAAAAAAGTTCCGCAGTTTAATTTTCCCGTTGATCCAGAAGAGGATTTTCAGGAACATCACAGAAGATGAATAATCCCAAGAAATTTAACAAAAACAAAGTCAATTTTAGTCTGGGAGACGCATTTTTAGCCGTTCTAGAAGGCTTAATTTCAAAAAAATTCTTTCGCGCCGGACCCAACCATCGCGGGTCCTTTATGTCACTAAACTTGAGTCTTAGCCCCCCCCCCACCCCCAGGCTCAGTTTTTGTGGCCCGTCTCTGAAAGTACGAAGCAAAATGCTCCAGGATCGTCTACAATCTCTCACGCTTATTTCGTGCGAGAAATACTTTTCACAGAACTTATCTGTTATCAAGAAGTGGGTCCAGTTGAAGAACAGAAGAGTTCGATTCAGTGTTTCTAAAGTTTGAATAAACTAAGTGACCACAAAAGCTTATTTTAGAACTTTCATAAAACTAATAGTTTTACAGCTGAAGTTGCTTTGTAATAGCTGAAATTTAAATATTAACAATGCTAAAATATTCTGATTGCATAAACGTAGTGTACGCTGCCAAAATGTACTCGGTAGATAAAAACTGAAAGTAGAACACTCATTTATTTGAACCAAAATTTGGAAAGCTATTGGCGAGGGGAAATTCACTCTTTCAAATAGCGTACGAGATTTTCCCTAGAACAAAAGGATTTCTTGTGATTTCCAGATAAAACAATAGGATTTCCACCAAAGTTGTACGAGATTTTTCGGAGTGATTTGCCCCTCGGCTATTGGAACGGTACGCAATCGTTCCCTTGTGAGCGCTGGAAGCTGTGATTCTTTGCAAAAACAAAAAAGTTGGATGGCTATAACCAAATAAAATGAGACTTGACTGGTGGTCCATTTTTTTTATTTCTTGAATTTTTAACAAAACGTGGGGGACCATATCCTCCCAGCCCTGTCCCTGCTCCGCCGTGCCTGAAAAGGTATAATCCTGCTGTTCGCCGACACATCCCTGTTGGCACATCCCTACAAGAAGGCCGCGGAGGGGGCATATCACAGATTGAAAGGGCTAAAACGTTTTGAGGGGGCTAAAACGTTTCTAAGGGGGCTAGACGAGGGGCAAATCACTCCAAGAAAATCTCGTACACCTTTTATGAAAATCCTATTGTTTTATCTGAAAATCCCCAGAAATCTTTTTGTTTTAGGTAGAATCTCGTACGCAATTTGCAAGAGTGAGTTGCCCCTCGCCAATAGCATTCCAAATTTTGCTGATTACCAAAATCAGGACGATTTTCTGTATGGTTTTGAGTTCAATTTTGAAGTTATTGGGGGGGCAAAGCCCATGTAGCCTCCCACCCCGCTTCCGCGGTCCCTGCATCCCTGTTTGAACATCCCTGATAAAATTAAGAACCGCGGCCGCTATTGGATTTAAGACATTGGCTGGCCACTTGACCTTGCCATATTGCCAGATTAGATAAATGTTGACACTGCGCTTTTATTGCTTTGTTATTTCTTCGATTTGCGATCAAGGTGTGATATCCGGAGAATTCCTTTCCAAAGGTTCATGTTTGCATTCGCATCCTCAATTAGAGAAGGTGCCCCGGCTCGTTGAAAACAGGGCCTACGAATTGCAACGCTTTGGGATATTTTAATACTGGGTTCCTATTTTTGGTTTTTCACGCCAATTTCCAAAAAGAATCTTTATGGGGGGCTTGATGGAGGGTATCGTCGCTGCAAACATTGAGACTTACAATGTTGTAGGTTCATGCGATATTATCATCAATTGTTTACAACTTGATGTTGACAGAAGCTGTAAGGGGCAACTCCATGTGTTTTATGCCAGGACCACCAATGGCATAGCAGAGCACAAAAATCACGCATGACTCGGCACATTTAGGTATACCTCTACGTTTGGCCCCCAGATAAAACCTACACAAATTTTTACCACTAAAAATTGTTTCAAAGTTCACTCAATCAAGTTTGCTATAGTACAAGAGTTATTTACAATTTTCAATTCAAACAAAGCTAACTTGTGCAGGATATAAAACTAAAGCTTAGTTATAATTATGGACAATTTTATAAGAATACGAGCCTCAAAGTTGGTCAAAAGCTACGAATGTAGCTTCTGTTGAATTTCCATCTTTGAGCTTCTGTGCTGCTTACCAGGGGCAGATCCAGAGCAAATTTGAAGGAGGGGCCAGTGGCAGCTCCAGCCTGGAATAAATGGGGGGACAAAAGGTGTGACAGTGACCACGCCTTTTTGGGCCATGTCCTTTTGGACCACGCCCTTTCCCCGTGATTGAAACATTTTCTTCCGGAGGATATAACTCTTATCTCCCAAGAAATGTCATTTAAATGTGACGATCTAGATAACGTACATATCCCCCCCCCCCCCCCCCCGAAGTTTTCTCATCAGGTTTGCAAGAATCTCAAGGACCGACTTTCTGAAAAAGTGGGGGAGGGGGCAGTTGGTTGTGGGGGCGCTGAAAACTTTTCAAAAGTGTGAGGGGCAATTGACTCGTGCAAATAATGTACAAGATTTTGCCTAGAACAAGAGGATTTCTAGGGATTTTAAGACAAAACAATAGGATTTTCACAAAAGGTGTACGAGATTTTCTTAGAGTGATTTGCCCCTCGCCAAAGTTGGTGACGAGAGTACGCTGTATACAAAAATTTCAGATCCATTTTCAGAATAAACAACATAACTTTGAAATAATCTTCGAAGCAAATTAACCTATCGGTCTCAGAAACTTTCGCACCTGATTCTCATTCTTCAAAAGGGGCGCACAATTTTTTTGTTGTTGTTGCTGTTGCTTGTGAGCGATTTTACTCTTTTGCTTTATTTTATAACTCTAAATAAACTGCAAAAGCTCTAATTTATCAGGGATAGCCTGGCGTATTAATTATTATATTTATACAAAAGTAATGAATGATGATGATTATGATAATGATGACCGGAATGCGGCATTAAATGATTGTTCGCGATGTGGTGGGACAAACGAACCTCATGTGATGACAGTCAAGATCATGTTTCACCAAAATCTGTTAACATTAACCGGCCTAAGCCCTCTTTTTCCTCGGCCTCTCTGTAACAAAGGTACTGTTGACACACCGAAATAATAGCGGCCTTGAGAAGTCTGCACTGGCCCTGTGTCTGATGTGAGTGAGACGCTGTCCAGTCCTCGTTGATCGGAAGAGGAAGAAAGTAGGAAGCGAAGAAAGGTAGGAGATGATGTTTTTTCTGGCTCGGTTTACTAGTATCAACTTCCTCTTTACTTCCATACTTCATTTGCTGTTGGTTATGCATTTGCTTCTAGTAGCGTTGTGTAAATATTTTGACTTAAAATATGACAAGTTCGACAATATTTCTGTTTAGCAGAGAAATGGACGCAACTCTATTACAGTGCTTTCAGACATGGTCATGTGATTTTGTTAGAATCTGAGTTTCACAACTTTGATTTCGATTATGTATTGGAAAGTGATCCTTGAATCGCATTACGGAGAACTTCGGTCATCAAATTGCGCGAGACTTCCCATCGACTTTTTCTCCAGTTTTGGACAATAACTGAAACCACTGTATTACAGTCAATAGAACAATAACTTTCTAGCCATGCGATGTAGCCATGTGCTAGAGGGAATTTTCAATTGCGATATCAAAACTTTGTGATCAATTTAACACAACTCTTGATACATTTGAATTGGGTCACCGGACACCATGTAGTCCTTAAAAAGACGCGATATTTTCGTCTAGTTGTGTGAAATATCCACTTGCATTGCATGCTTCGACATGTTTTTTTCAAGGACAGTGCACCCCACCGCGCTGTTTCACCCGTGGCTTAACAAGTCGCCGAGAATCATGTGACAATCAAATACAACATATAGGCCTAATTACACTCGTTGAAAATGTGCCCGCCCTTGCCAGGTTTTAGCACAAGCGTACGAATTTTGTTTCCCTGGCCACCTGATCCTGTAGAAACACAAAAGTGCGCGTTTCTCGAAAGCCCCTCTGAGTTATTTCTACGTGTCCTTCAGTATTTTATTTTTCCTTGCTGACAATTTCATGTAAAATATGCTTTTTAAATCTTTTATGTTAGCACTATCTTATCACTTGTAATTATTTAAAATATTCTGACAATGAAATGTCGAAGTTGAAGTTGATGCCCGTATCCTTAATCACCGTCATTGTAAACGCCCCCAAAACTCCTTGAGTTTAACGCATATCTAGATTGAATTAACGTATGAACATGAAGTCATTTTGTAGTTTGATTGCCAACATGCTGTTGAAAGAGTGACATTGGCTGGTCTGGTCAGGGCCCCAAACAGTTTTCACTGGTTTTGAGGCAGATAAATGAGGGTGAGAGAGATAAGTCCCCGATAGGGAGTCAATGTGATGACGTCATAAAAATCAATATATCTTTTTTGGACCACATATCCAGAAAGAGCATCATGAAATACCTCTATATCTGAAAAAGGGTCGATGTGTGCCAAGTTGGCTGAGAAGTGGCTATGAACCAAACTAAAATGAATGTAATCCGCTAGAACAATCCGGTTTTTGAGTTGCCATATTTTCTTATGCCATGCCAATCTGTGCATCAGTAAGAGAAACTTGATTAACGAATTTCTAAGCGATTTTGAGTAATCAAATTACCGCATCCACATACCAGGGCCTCCGACAAAGGGGGGGCCGGGGGGGGGAGGCCCTCGCCCCCCACTTTTTTGCAAACAATCGAGTTTTTTTCAAAATCTTTTGTTATGGGTGTTAAATTTTCCCTTGGACCCCCCCCCCCACTTTTCAACCTTTGTCGGAGCCCATGCAAACCCTGTCCGATTGGGGGATTGATGCTTCTAGCTCAATGCAAGGTTTTTTCTCATTTTAGATGACATCAACTCAATTGCCTGGATTCACTGAACTTAGCTCAGCGATTCAGTTAAATAAGGTAATATGAATAGACTTTGTGATTCAATGATTAGCTTTGTGATTCGTAGATTAGCGATTATGCGCAAACTATACCCCATTAATCAGATTCATTGGTTCAGTTGATGACGGTTGAGTGATAATGATGTCTTTTCGACAGTAGTACCGGAGCTTCAGAACAGCGATCAGACCCTATTATGGGCTCAGAAACACTGGAAACTTCAAAAATTTGGCAGTCTATTAGTAGCTATTTAAATTGTAAAGCAACCACGTAGCTGTAGATGTCGACTAGGGTGGGCAAAGCAAGAACCATACCTGAAGGGGGCTGGCTTCAAAACAAGAGAGCAGATATTTAACAAACAGATATATTTGCTCAAGCTCACGGAATTATAATTATGCCAACTTTTCAAAATATAATTTGGAAAAACTGTAGCAAGAGGGGAAACTGTAGCAAGTTGTTGTCAAAATTTTCATTTAGGAGGGCACAGCCCTCGTGAGGAAGGGTTTTCAGAGTTTTGAAAAATGAAAATAGGTATAATCAGCGCAAGAATCAAATCCGGCATTGTGTAAAAACGCTCCAGTGTTATTATGGTGCTTATTGCCCACTTAGGACGCCTATTTCATAAAGGTCCTTGTGTAACCGGCATGCTTTTCGGAAGCGGTTTGTAACGTGTTTCATGCAGCATGATATTAGGCCGGTATTGAGTAAATAGTCGCAAAGCATGCCGATTGCGCAAGAGCCTTCGATTTTAAAATGTTATCCTCATTTTAACATGGATAAAAAGCAAAATAAAGAAAAATAAAGTGATGGTTTATATTCCGGTATCTAGCCAAAGCCTATTCTACTTCCTTTGCACGGTACCCCCTATGACGCTATGCTCAGGAGCACATACTGAAACACTTTCACTTTTTGCTTTGCCAGGTATCCTTAATCGAAGGCGTAAATCACGTGTTCCACTTACCCCATCCTTTATTGGCTGATGCTGCATTAGAGTCACCGTTACCTTCAATCCAATCCTGGTACCCTTCGTTGATGACGTCAGACGGTGTGAATTTGCGTTATATTTCAAACAGTGAGCCTCGTAAGTACTTTGTAGTGTAAATTGTGAACTCAATTTGCGACCATGTTTTGGAGAATATTTCAAAATTCATCGTAGTAAAGATCTTTGTATAATTAAATTTGTTTAGTTGAAAAAGTGTGAAGATGGGTATTAAGAACCACATCCTTGATAAGTTGAGGGTATGTGTCTTCATTCATCTATCCCCAACCTTCTTGGACAGCCTTGTGGCATCAAGTCGCGAAAGTCAACCCAGGGGCGTGGTGGCCCACAGGGACTCGGGAAATTTCCCGGCAGGAAAACATTTCATGTAGGCCTCTTGGATTTTTTATCCTTTTTTCCATTTGTAACATCTGGTTTGTGAGAAAATTTAAGTGAACTAAGGCCCCACGCCGCCTCCGCGACACTCATTTCTTACATATTATAAGTGATAGAAACAAGAAACGACCAGCTTTTTCCCGGCCCATAAAAAATTCCATCATGCCCCTGAGTTGACCTCTTTCTTCTTTTTTCCAGTCGTCAACAGTGGCTCAGTGGCTCCATCTATATTTCTTTCTTCAGCTTCTGGTGAGTTCCTCAATCTTTTAAAAAATTCTGCTTTCCTTCTGCAAGAAAGTAAGTACTTATCCTATTCCAATTCCAATATCCAATTCTGAAGTTTATAATTATTTCTAGAGTCATGTGTCTCTGTACCTCCTATAAAATGTTTAGGATCGGTCAAAAAAATTTTCACCATACAAAGTCTAATTTGAATATGAACTCGTAGAGGAATATTAGATTTGTAAGCTCAACATTATTGCTATTCGGTATCCCAAATGTAACATTTCTGGGTTTCGAAATTTTGTTTCGAATTGACCCGATTTCAAAATCCCCTCCATAATCAGACATTGTAATCAATCCCCAGTTAGAAAATATTTTAAAGAAAGCCAGTCGCATTTTTTACCTTGCTAATTTGAGTAAGACTCAGAGTTAGAGTGTTGCTTCCATTCAAAATGTGTTTTAATGATTGTATTTTATACTCAAAGTCCAGCTCAAATTTTTTTACGCCCTTAGACAGAAATTACGAATGTGTATTGGATATGGAAGGGCAAGCAATATCAGACTGTCACATCAGAGATGAATCAAATGTTTTAAAAGGTAACATCTAATAACTCCTCTTCTGGTATATTTCTGTGCTTTAATCTATTTAGTTATGATTATTATCAAAACCATAATCACAATCACCTTGATTATCGTCTTCATCGGCGATCACCATCATCATAGCCACTTTTTAACGGCCACCATCACTAATCGTCACTAATCATAACTACTCATCGCTAATCATCAATAATCATAATTAATCACTAGAAGCTAATCATTCATTGTGTCTATTCTAGCACCATTTTGTTCTCAATACTTTCGAAATTTATATTTTTGTTTAACTATATACGTTTTCTCGCGTTCTTAGATACATGATAATTAAATGATTTGTTCAGATAACTTTTTACACTGACTAACTTTTGTAGATATAAAATGCGAGGTCGATGAAGCACTTGATGAAGAACGCGACGAGGAACAGAGAAGTGACGATGATGATATCTCGAATGAATTTGAAAGGAGTCTTGTTTCGTCTGGTAAGGGAAAATTTGTAGCTTTTCGCCAAATCACCTCTACCATAACACTTACTACGAATGTTACTAGGCACCTGATTCCATTAGATTCTAAATAAACTGAGTTGCAAACTAGTGACCACATTTCTTCGGTTCATATCACCCTTCTGACGTCATACTGGCCCGCATGAGATAATTCAACTACGTTTCAAGACATTGTCCAATCAGTATCAGAATTAGACTAATAATACCTTTATCATTGATTCTAGATCTTGGAACTGTTATCAGGTTTGGCCAAGAGTTCACCTTCGAAAACGTCATGACAAATGTAGTAAAAGAAAGACCAAAAAAGAAACGCAGAAGTATGTATTAATTTCCATTTTATGTTGTAAATGTATGACAAACCAGTGATATCATCATGACATTCCTCAAAGTAGTTATTGTTAAAAAGAAGATACAAAAACAACTTTCATCAAGAAGTTGATTTGCTATGTTTGGTATTTCAATACACGAGCCCCGAGAATAACAACAAACTAGATTTACTTTAATGCTGAATTTTTACCTAGAGGATTGCCGCATCTTGTACATTTGACGGAGAAGGGGGGGGGGACATTCTCTATATCTAAGTTGTTTTCCATTAACTACCTAAAATGTCAAAAAAAGTCTACCATTTTCCTTGAATCTATGGGAGTGATATCAAATAGTCCAGCAATTTAGCAGCCAAATAGCAGCCAAATAAGTCATCAAAAGTCGGAGAAAGAATGAAAAAAGGGTCAAGAAAATTTTTCGTTAGCTTCAGGTAGAGTGTTAAATTTATTTCCAGTCTTTTATCTTTGAAAGCAAAAATTGATAATTACTGAAATATCGGATTGTAAAATTTTAGATACACTAATGAGTTGCTATATTAGAGAAAAATATTCAAATTTCATGCAAGAGTTACTGTAGCTCCAAACTAAAGCTCTCTGTCGTAATACAGAAGAAGAAAAATTATTATTGGTTCCGTGACCATGGTTAGGAAAGATGATCACTTTCAGGGAGAATCCCTAGTGTATGCCCCCGCTTTCCATGCCAGTTATTAGGCCTTCTTTCAATATGGCTTCTAACACAAGCACGGAAGACTTTTTAATCTTTAATCTATTTGGATGATTCAATGTCATAGCCATGTACTCTTTAATCAATCGCCATCTATTTGCGCCCGAAAATGTTTTACCATATCTAAAGAAGCTTTTCAAAAGTGGCTGCATTAGTCCTATTATACGACATTTTCTTCTTTAGGTGTTTAGAATTTGGAGAATTGTGCAGAGAACCTTTTTGTATTTTCGCCTTATATTTCCTAACGACTTGCTTTTTTTCCTCAGTGTTAACAACTGTTGCTACACAGACACCCCCTGAAAACTCAATATACGATGATATAGGTATGATATTGTCTTATGAGTTGCTGATTTATCTACTTACGAAATAAATATCACTTTTGTTGTATTCTTGTTGCTATCACAATCTCATTTATTTTTCATCGCTCAATGGACTGACTGGAGCAACATGCACCTTTTGAATGCGATTCAGGTTACGTCATTTTACATTGCATAAGCAATGCTGTTGTGTAACAGGAGTCTTAGTAGTGGAGTGTATTTGCTTCGTTGGAAAGATGTAAAGGATCAAAATCAATAGAGCCTTCCTTGTGTAAACTGAATCCTCAATCAAGTAGCAGTAGAATCTGTTTTTCGCATGGCGACACCTTATGATTTGTGTACTGGCTATATAGAATGGTCTGTGCTACGACCTTAACCAAAAGTCATAGAACACTAACATCATTTAAATGCGAATTCAATCACCCTATCTCCCCAAAAGAACAATGTTTGTTTACCATTAAAGGCAAAAAGAGGTTATAGAGTACTTTTTTGTGGTTCATTCAACATTTTTCTTTAGGGGAAAAGGGGGTGGAAGTTGCATTTTTGGGAAATGAAATGAAAAATGGGAAAGCACAACGCAATTTTCCAGGTGTTCCAAGTAACTTTGGCAGTGATTGTAGATTGTGGTATTTTGAAGAACTTCGTAATTTTTGATACATTTGACAACTTTATACACGGCATAATGGACTTCATATGAGGTCCTCAGTTTAAATGTTTAAATATTGAAAATATTGAACAGGGCTCAACAACAAAATAGTTTCTCTCTGAGTAGAACAAGATCTTTAGATCTTGATTTGTCCTCCAAAAGCTTTAAGAGTTTTGCTATGACTTGAATAAATGTTCATCTCCTATCGAATTTCTTTGTAGAACCTGTTAAACTTCCGGTCCGGTACCTTTATGAGTTCCTGGAATTGCTGTTGGATGATGAGCGATATAAAAAGCTGATCATGTGGAAAGACAAGAAAGAGAGAGTCTTTATGTTGATCGATCATCATAAAGTCGCTGAAATGTGGGGTATGCATAAACGAAAGAAACCGATGACATATGACAAGTTCAGTCGTGCTCTTCGCTTTTATTACAGCAAAAAAATATTGAAAAAAGAGCCCGGTAGATTTACTTACAAGTTTTTAATACAAGAGGGGGATATTGTACAATACATGAAGTAAAAATTGTAAAGTATATTACTTGTTAAACCCATTTCAATGCCAAGCTAAAGGCTACCAAGATATCAAAATTGAGGACACGTTAATATTCAAATATTAGGACATCAAAGAAAAATACAAGTCAAGTTATTTTGCATTATGAATTCGTCCCTAAAAGAATTACGTTTTTAAGAAATTACGGGATACAAGAAATAAAGAAGTCGATAAAGCCTGTTTCCTGGGATACCATTTTTTAATTAATACATGTATTTCAAATGTTCTTGGACAAGCAGTCGCAATAAGACAAATTCAATGGTACTGGTTACGCTTCAGATCTTTTTTTGTGAAATGAATTTTAGTTAGATAGAAATATTACGTGGCCTTTAGCAGATGGATTGAAAATATCTTGAAATGAAGAGATCAATGTTTTTAGCCACTTTCAACTGAAAAAGAATTCTCAAAGTGAAACGAGACGTGGAATTAGACTGCTGTTTCTTTGCCTGCTGTTTCTTTGCCAATTAGAGTTCAATTTTTACCTACAATTTCGAGAAAATTTTCTAGCCACTCTAAATACGAGCTATTTTTGACAGTAGTGCTTCTACTTTATCAGTTTCCCAACTTTTTTTTGCACCATGTATGTTTTCTACACAGATCTTCAGAAAGTTTTTCAGAATCGTTCTAAACTAGCAATTTCCTTCTCGGAAAAGCGATAGGTGATGTAAAACAAGACGCATTTTACTTTTTATTGGGAGCAGCTACAGTGGAATCACCCTTTTACGAACTCTTCAGGGACCGAGAAAAAAGTTCGTAATAACGGGGGTTAGTTATATCGAGGATTTGTTATAGAGGGAGTATTGCAAAAGACCTCGTAGTTCGTAATATTCGGAAACCGAGTAGTTCGTAATAAGCTGGATTCGTAATCGTGAAATTCCACTGTACCTACTATATGCACGATAAACTGTATTACAAAATGAATATATTGTTCCCCTGAAAGCAAGATAGGTCTTAAAGCATTGATCGTTCATTGGGAGTAAATATTTTAGATCCTTCCAGATTATCATTAAAAATTATTCTAATTAATATTTCGATTTTAATATTGCCACGAGAAAATAATTGTTCATATTGCAGAGATTTGAGAGCTCAACAATACGTTATCGCAGTTTTTGTATATTTTTTAAAAAAATTGCGTTCAGAGTTCTATTTTGTAAACAACTAGAAAATCTTTTGATGAAAATTTTTGCAGAGGTTTTTTATTTAGAGATTTTTAAATAAGCTGCTGGATCAGACTGTTCGTATTTGTTTCATCTTTTGATTCTCAATATAATGTTGCTTTAATTTATTTCATCACTGTTTGTGTGTTTGTATGTTTTTTTCAGTTTGCTTTCTTAGTGATAATTTTTTGTATACTTACCAAATGTTCACTTGTGTACTGAAAAATTTTTGTATATTGACCAATTTTTGGAAATTTTAACCTCTTTAATTAACTGGGTATCTGAAAGAAAATCCAAAGCAGGACCGTCAGAAGAAACTGGCTCATCAACCCTCCCCCCCCCCTCTCTCTCTCTCTTTCTTACGCTTCCCTTCCTCCCCTCACCATAGCCACCATATTTGTATTTCGATTAATGCTCTCCTAAATGTGACCACGTTTCATCCGTTTTCTTTATCTGTTTTCTACGGGGAATTTTTCCAATGCATGATATTAGATTAAAACACGGGTATTGATACATCAATAACTGATACTGATTGTATATTGTCACGATTTCAAACTCCATAGTTTTTTGTCGTCTTGGTTTTAAAGAATTAAAGCTAAAATGAGCCACCTATCCCATGGAGGTAGTAGAAAATGAAATCACATAAGAAGAGCATTGCCAAAATCAATTTGAGGGATACAAAGATTCCGATTTTTCGTTGGTAAAGATATTATGATATATATTCAGCAAGTATTACACATATTTTAGAGGTTTATTACCACCCACCCTCATTAAACTCCCCTAATTTCCTATGAGAAAACACTTTGATAGTTGAAGTTTCTCATTGAGCCACGCTGTATCAAGAATTCTATTGGTTGATCTTGCTTTTGATTTAATTGGTTTTTAAAAAGTAGGCAGATTTGTCAGGGTTTTGATATTTCGAGGGCGTTTATATGCCCAATAGATTTTTAATAGAAATAAAAGAATGAAAATATTTTATCACAAATTTCTAGACATTTTTATGCTACTGTAAATAAGTTGATGTGAATGCGATTGTTTATAATGTTACTGCGTTTTTTAATTTTGTATGAAGTTTTCCATCTAAAGCTGTTATTCATTGCTGTCCCTTCTTAAAATCTTTAAATAATGCATTGGGGTGTTCCTGGTTCAACCAACACTTTCCATTTGGAATTTATCTGATGTTATACGCAAAAAAGCGTGACAGTTCCACCCATAAAAATGCTTTCAGAAAAAAAATGTTATCAACGACTGATATACCCATGGCAATAGATGGTTCAATAATAGCTTTACCGTAAATCTTCGAAAGAGCCCCCCTCTCTCGAAAAAGTCCATCCCCTTCAAAAAGCCCCCCCCTCGAATAAACCCCCACCCTAGAACTACAAATTGTTACCCCACTGCTACCGTAAATTCTCGAACTGGACCCCTCCATTTGATGATTGTTGCCATCTGAGGTTGCCTATATGGCGTTTTATTGAAATTTATTGAATTACCACAACAAGTTCATACTTTTGGTAGTAATTAATTGAATGCTCACAAAGAAATTCCTACTAAAGTAAACGAGATCTTTTCATAATGTCTTCTTAATGTCTACAATAATTTTATAAGTCCCCCTCTCATAAGCCTCCCCTCGAATAGGCCCCCATCCAAAAATATCAAGAATAAATAAACCCCCAGGGGGCTAATTCGAGGGTTTACGGTATTCACGACAGCCACAATCATTGCCAAAAGTATTTGGAACTCCTGTTTCCGCACCCCCTTCCTCCCTTGTGGGGGATCAAAAGAATAATCCTGCGCTGTATTAACGTTTCGTCTCATGAATAGAGGCGAAACTCCAGATGGGTTCCTGGTTCTTGTTGTATAATAAAAGATAAAGGCGAAAAATACAGCGATTGCTCCATTATATTTACATGCAAAAAGAATCTTCGATGCGGCGAAATTTACATTGAGCTAACATATTCCATGAGTGAATTTAAGAGCGTTAAGCGTCCATCCTCGAGTAGTCTTATCTCTCCTAAAATTTTTTATTTTCGATGTGTTGAATTGGATTTCACTAATCACATGACATAGTCGATTTCCTTCACCCCTAAACAATGTGGACTTGCTACAAGTCTCTCTCTTTAAAGAAAGGGAAAAAGGAAAAAAAGAAAGGGAAGGAGATTCATCCCCTCCAATTTTTTCTTTTCTCTCTTTCTTTAAAGAGAGAGACTTGTAGCAAGTCCATAAACAATGTTGATGTTAGAAAAATATCATGATCGCAGAAAAAAGCGTACCTCCTTTTCCCCTACGTCGTTTTGTAGTAAACCACATTATCCAAAGGGGGAAGAGGAATGGCTGAATTTGCCCTTGAAAACTGACGTTAGTATACCAAGACAGTCATTGTAGGTATGCAATTTGCCTTTTCCTAATATCACACATTTCAAGGCAGCCTTTGTGATTTTATGCCACATAAAATGGCATTTGAAGAGTTGGAAAATTTGTTTTTGATCACAGTATGCAAGTTTCATTAAACCTAAAAGTCTGTACTTGAAAATAGCCGGCGAGACAAGAAATCTTCTTTCAATTTATTTCCACTTACAATGTTTCCATTGGTTTTAGAATATTTAGTGGAAGTTTCGTTTAGATATACATCACTATCAGCTAGATGACCTGATCGGTGAAGAAATATGAATCAATATTATTTGTTATTTATTTTATCGATCGCATAGTGATTTTACCAACAAAAACAAACGTTTACCAAGTACTACATAACCTGCCTAAAACATACATGGATAGATCACAAAAATGGCCAGGGATGTAGTCGTAAAATTTTAACAAGAAGGGCTCTATGAAATTTTTAAGTTTTTCTTCTCGTGTAGTCATTGCAATTGTAGCAAATATGACGAGGGTTGCTGTTTTTCCGTTCATTGGTTGAGCAGGCGGTTAGTGGTTGACGTTACTCACTGACGGTTTGTGCTACAGCTAAGATCAGAACATCGACACCATGGAAAGGGTGGGGGCGGAATTTTATTGCAAATGAGGAGGCAAAATGTTCAAATTGCTCAGGGGTTTAGTAAAAGCCGCCACCATGGTCGGCGGCGTGAAGATTTTAAGAATGGCCAGAAATGCAATAATAATGACCCATTGGTTGGATTTTGAATTGACACATTGTCTCTCGTGTTAACAAAACAGAAGAGATTTCAACAGCTAATGAACAGTGCTACTAAAGCCAAGCAGAACTGTTATACAGTGGACTTAGAAAGTATTCATAGTTTGCAGATATAGCACATCGAGTGTTTGCAAAAATTGTATGGTTCTTATAAACGTAGGGAAGGCAGATTACAATAATAGCGTCGTTGACTCAATCAATTAACCCCACTTCAAAATGCAACAATTAAAACCAACTCTCTATACAAAACTGCAACTAAAACGTACTCAATAAGAAATTATTCAAGAATTTTCTATTTATATATCACAGTATCAAGTGTAAACAGCCGTGTCTGAGGGTCTAGAAAACTGACACTCATCTCTGATATTTGATTCTCCTTTTCTTTGAAATCAAAGGAAATTAATACCCTTTTTCCTGAAATCAAATAGTTGAAATAAGGCCAAACAAAGAAAAATTAGAAACGTCATTAAGATTTAAGATTCTCATATTTAAGATTTTCTTTTTCTTTTTCTATCTTATGTATGACAAAATTGAACCCATTTCTTAGAGATAATTGAAGGCACGGGTGCTTGCATAAAAGCGCAGACAATGAGGGCGGCTGAGCCCCCCCACCCACTTTTTTCGAAAGTTTTAACAAGGGGGTTGCGCCCCTTCCCCCCTGAGCCCCCCACCACTACATCCCTGGAGATGACAGACAGGAAATTCCAGTAACACCTTCACGAAAGAGACAATCATAGAAATAGTTAGACTTACTCCATGAGCCTCTGTTTCGCTACTGCCTCACTTGACGGACGCTACAACAGAGACTCATAATTAGACTTACTCCATGAGCCTCTGTTTCGCTACTGCCTCACTTGACGGACGCTACAACAGAGACTCATAATCCAAAGTATTCAAAAACTGGCAACTTCAATTTTGCCTCGTTCTCGTTTTTTCCCCGAAAATTTTCAAATCCACCCCCCTGATTTGCACAACTCTCTCATACCACTTGTTTTTGTTAGCCAGTTTGCCTGTATTGCTGTTTTGTCAGTTCTTCTCTAGGGATGGCAATGTCGTATGGTTGCTATAGTGCAACGTTCCAACTTTGCAACGGTAAGTTATTATTTTTGTTGTTTTTCCTGTGACTTTCAAACAAGACATGATGTACAATAATTCAAAATGCACTTCTCTTATCTACTTTGCGTGAATTGTTGTGTCACGCTTGAGTCTGGCAATAAACGCGTAGTAAAAAGAACAGATGAAAATATAAAACTTTTGTCAGAGTTATATGAATGTCCGCTTCACGATGTTCTTAGCCAAATCGATAGAGTAAATGAAGTAGAAGAACTTTATATTTGCAAGACATGCTTCAGGAAGATTGACAGCTTAAAGAAAACAAGAATAAAATTGTCAGTCATTGAAAGTGAAATCAGGGATAACAATGGATCTCAGCAGAATCTATTTCATACGTTTTTGGCATCGATTGAATACACACCTTTGAAAAAAAGAACCCGTTTAGAATTGTTTCCAGATCAGCAAGATAAGGCGAATTCTGAGTTGTCAACGCAGAAAGAGTTGACGCCTAGACTTATAGCCAATAAGATATCAAAAGAAACAAAGGTATGCTTTTTGTTATTGTGACTAATCATTTATCATCTCTACCTTCCAGATTACAACTCAACTGAATGAAGACAGACACAGACAATCGATACAACTGTTCTCAAAATTTGACTATTGAATTATGTTAAATTCATTTGTGGATTTAGATAAGAAGACATTTTGAACTTTATAAAGTCTTATTTATAATGATGCTATGGACCACTATTCAATTGTACTCAAGAACAGATGTTTGCACATTGAATTATTTAAAAAAAAAGTCCTTCAAGGAAGGATAAAGAGTTTTCAACAGAACCAATTTTAATCTAGATATATTGTTGCTGTGATAAACTGAATTTTAAAATATGTTTGTTTTGTATCAATAATTTCCCTGGATTGCATTTGTTGGTATCTAGTCAATTTGTGAAATTTCTTGTCTTGTCTTCTCCAATAAAGCCAAGTAATTATTTAAATTGGTGATATTTTGAAAGGTTAAGATCTGTGCATGGATAGATACACTGTTTTTATATGTAAAAAAAGGCATAAATAAGAAAACTGGTAGCTTCTGAAAATTAAAATAAAACAATAGTTAAATAAAAACAATCAAAAACAATAGTTCAATAAAGAATATTGTTTCAAAATATTGCAAGGCACAGCATAAGGCCTTACCTTGAAATAAATAGATGCCGTATTCAAGATCAAATTATTTATTCTGAGGTTTAATTAAGGTTGCCACATTGTTGTGCAAACGATTCTAAGCTTCGCGGAACTCCAAAATTGACAACAACCTCTACATCCTCAAAGTCTAAGCCCATTTCAAAGCTTGTTGTGGCAAACACTATGCGTATAATAGAATCACGTTTCTTGAATTCTTGAAGAACAAAATTCTTATTGACTTCTGCAGTTGACCGATGAAACATGGCAATAAAACGATTTTCGAGTGAGGCCCAACCATTTAAATATTGATTCGATCCTAACATATAGTTAAAATGGTTAAACAGAACAGCCACTTGTTTCACATTGCGACAGTACACGATAGTTTTTGGTGCATTTTGTTTCTGATGATTCAATGCATCAATGAAAAACTGAAACGGAGAAAGGTCATCTGCTTTTAACCTACGAACTTCATAGTATATATTTGACCTTTCCATTGGAACATAAATAGTGACTGGGTTTGTAATGTGCAGACTCTCGCATATATTCAGTTTAATTTCGTCGGTTGCTGTTCCGGTAAGGGCAACATATCGTACGTCGCTACGCAAAAAGGATCGAAGGTCGCCAAGACGACGGTAATTAGGTCTAAAATCATTTCCCCTAAAATGAGATAAAATTGATAATTCAAAAAAGGATTTGTCTTAAATATTATTTTTTCAGGAAAACGTATATGATGATAAAGGCTTACATCCAGGATTTCAAATTGTATTCGACAATTTGAATCTCCAACGTCATGCAAGACATAAAACAGCAAGCAATGAAAATGCAAGATACGATATGGTCCATGGTATTGCAATATTGGATAGAGTAAATGTGCAGCATCTGAGTGATCAAGCAAGGAATTTCACGATATCAACTGCTAAACCAAGGTTATGGATGCTAAGAAAGGATGAATTTGAGAGTTTACAGATGACTATGGCAACAATAATCAAAGCGATTCTTTGCAAACACATGAATTACTACAAGGAAAATTATAGCCATCTAGCAAAACCAGATATTTCTCATTCGTTTCAGAAACAAATGAAAGAAAAATCTGTCATTGTGAGTATTGTCAACTGCATACAAGCCAAACATTAAAATTTTCTAAAAAAATTGACTTTGAACATTTCTGCCATACAGTATAAAATAATGATGAATTTAGTGTAAATAGAATAATGTTTATTTTAGTTCAACTAATCGCTCCGATAAGATATAAATATTTTTTTTATATATATAGATACATAAAATAATACATTATTACAAATATTATCATAATTTCAAATGTTTATGACTTTAGATTTTTTGACAATACAATTAAACTGATTGTCATCTTTTATATTATTTAGGTGCCACTTGGAATATTGCAAAAAAATGAAATGTATACCGAAGATATGATTTCAATATTGGAGCATTTCCAAGATTACTGTCCTGAGAAGAATGATGTAATTGAAAAAATATTATGTGGTGGTGATGGATTAACAACCAAAAGGGGAAAAGATGCCCAGCTAGCAAGAGCTGATGCACCTAGTGAAAAAGAGCGTCTTGAGGGTCTAATTATGAAATCTGAAGATTGGCATGAAGCTGTGCTCTGTTTGCAGGTACAATCCTCAAAATATGTCATGTTGCATCAATGCTGAATAGAGTTACAGAAATATCAGAAGTAACTAGGTACTTTTATGTGAATCCAAGCCAGATTATGAGTTAGACTTACTCCATGAGCCTCTGTTTCGCTACTGCCTCACTTGACGGACGCTACAACAGAGACTCATGTAACAAATAGGCTTATTTTGAAACAAATAAATTAAACATTAATGCTTTCAGTAGTTCTATTTACTTTAAATCTTGAATTATTCTTTGCAATCTGTTCTTTACTAGCCATTGTTATTCTGCCACTTAGCCAAGAGTTCACCTTGCACCAATTGATATTTCTTTGGTTTTTTATTTTTTCAAAACTTTTATGATACCTCCCTGGAACCTTTTTAAACAGGTTTTCTTCTTTTAATTCATTAACCATTAAAGACACATCTTCTTCATAAAAATTTTCTCTATGCCTCCCAATTGCTGTGAATCTCTCTAGCTGCCTGTCAATTGCATGTTCTACATTTCTGCATGGTTTCAATGATTTTCCTACCCTGTCTATTGTCTGCTTTGTCAAAGTCCCATATTTGTGTTTAAGGTCAGGCTTCACCTCACCATTCAAGAGTTCAAGTGCATAATCTATTGGCATATTATTGCTCTTCCCTCCATAAAAGTTCACAGTTCTGTTATACAAAAGTTGAGCAGCCTTTCGTTCACTTAGGCTGAATTCAACTTGTGAGACAAAATCAAAAGCCAGCCCAGCATAAACGGTATGGCCACTTGCAAGAAACTCAACCAGATCATGTTTCCATATATGGTAGAGTCCCTTCCCATCTCCTTCCTTGCTCACAAATTTTCTTAACAGGTCTAGCAGACCTTCTCTTAATAGCCGGGTGGAATAATTAAGCTTAAAATCTGGTTGATTGCTATCATTTGTATTTGTTTCAATGATATCCAATGTTTCTTGCTCTAAACTCTCAATATCTTTGGTTTCATCTCTAAAGACACACCTATCCCTATGTTTCATCAACATGAATTTTGTTGTAAAACTTTTCATGCAGCCGGAAAATTTGCATTTGTTTAAACTTTGTTTTGTTAGCTTCTTTGCTGATTCCTGTTTGATTGTGCATTGTGACTCGATGCTGTCTTCTGCTATTTCAAAATCTTGGAAAACATATTTTTGCAATATTTTCATGGCCAAATCATTAAGATGGTCTTTCTTTTCCTCGTCACTAGATGGATTTAAATTTGCAGGTTTCTCATCTTTATCTTTCAAGCCCAAAATCTCTATAGCAGCAAGCACGGTGTATCCATATGTTACAAAGTTGACAAAATCTCTACAAGAATGGACTGCTTCTTTAACAATTTTTCTCACATTTTTTCTATTAAATCTTTCTTTCAACTGACAAAGTGTCCCCTTTTCTGCAACAGAGCTTCCTTTGTACAAGTCATTGAAGATCATCTGTTAAGTAATATAATGAACTCAATGAATATATTTGTAAACAATAAACACAAAGGTTGTAAAACATAGTAGGACTAATTCTTGTAGCTGGCTTGAATTCACATAAAAGTACCTAGTTACTTCTGATATTTCTGTAACTCTATTCAGCATTGATGCAACATGACATATTTTGAGGATTGTACCTGCAAACAGAGCACAGCTTCATGCCAATCTTCAGATTTCATAATTAGACCCTCAAGACGCTCTTTTTCACTAGGTGCATCAGCTCTTGCTAGCTGGGCATCTTTTCCCCTTTTGGTTGTTAATCCATCACCACCACATAATATTTTTTCAATTACATCATTCTTCTCAGGACAGTAATCTTGGAAATGCTCCAATATTGAAATCATATCTTCGGTATACATTTCATTTTTTTGCAATATTCCAAGTGGCACCTAAATAATATAAAAGATGACAATCAGTTTAATTGTATTGTCAAAAAATCTAAAGTCATAAACATTTGAAATTATGATAATATTTGTAATAATGTATTATTTTATGTATCTATATATATAAAAAAAATATTTATATCTTATCGGAGCGATTAGTTGAACTAAAATAAACATTATTCTATTTACACTAAATTCATCATTATTTTATACTGTATTGCAGAAATGTTCAAAGTCAATTTTTTTAGAAAATTTTAATGTTTGGCTTGTATGCAGTTGACAATACTCACAATGACAGATTTTTCTTTCATTTGTTTCTGAAACGAATGAGAAATATCTGGTTTTGCTAGATGGCTATAATTTTCCTTGTAGTAATTCATGTGTTTGCAAAGAATCGCTTTGATTATTGTTGCCATAGTCATCTGTAAACTCTCAAATTCATCCTTTCTTAGCATCCATAACCTTGGTTTAGCAGTTGATATCGTGAAATTCCTTGCTTGATCACTCAGATGCTGCACATTTACTCTATCCAATATTGCAATACCATGGACCATATCGTATCTTGCATTTTCATTGCTTGCTGTTTTATGTCTTGCATGACGTTGGAGATTCAAATTGTCGAATACAATTTGAAATCCTGGATGTAAGCCTTTATCATCATATACGTTTTCCTGAAAAAATAATATTTAAGACAAATCCTTTTTTGAATTATCAATTTTATCTCATTTTAGGGGAAATGATTTTAGACCTAATTACCGTCGTCTTGGCGACCTTCGATCCTTTTTGCGTAGCGACGTACGATATGTTGCCCTTACCGGAACAGCAACCGACGAAATTAAACTGAATATATGCGAGAGTCTGCACATTACAAACCCAGTCACTATTTATGTTCCAATGGAAAGGTCAAATATATACTATGAAGTTCGTAGGTTAAAAGCAGATGACCTTTCTCCGTTTCAGTTTTTCATTGATGCATTGAATCATCAGAAACAAAATGCACCAAAAACTATCGTGTACTGTCGCAATGTGAAACAAGTGGCTGTTCTGTTTAACCATTTTAACTATATGTTAGGATCGAATCAATATTTAAATGGTTGGGCCTCACTCGAAAATCGTTTTATTGCCATGTTTCATCGGTCAACTGCAGAAGTCAATAAGAATTTTGTTCTTCAAGAATTCAAGAAACGTGATTCTATTATACGCATAGTGTTTGCCACAACAAGCTTTGAAATGGGCTTAGACTTTGAGGATGTAGAGGTTGTTGTCAATTTTGGAGTTCCGCGAAGCTTAGAATCGTTTGCACAACAATGTGGCAGAGGTGGTCGGCGGTCTGCCCAGGCTTTTTCTTTAGTTCTGTACCATGGAGGATCAGGGCTAAATTCAACAACAAATGAAATGAGGGAATTTTCTTTAAGTACAAAGAAATGTAGAAGATCGATCATTAATCGCCATTTTAAGATTAAGTTAGACAAAGAAGATGTATCATATGAGTCTGTCAATCCAATACCAACCGGCTGTCGATGTTGTGATGTCTGTAAGTGTACGTGTGAATGCTTAGAATGCTTTCTAGCCCCTTGGGCTAAGGAAAAGATCACAGAATCGGGTGATATAGAAATGGAAGATGTCTCTGAAAGCTTGCATAAGTGGTCGCCAGAAAAACTTAGTTTGTTGGAGAAGAGTCTCCAAGAATATTACATCGAGGTTTTTCAATTAGACCGTGGCTTTACAGATGTAATAAGTGAATTTTGGTCGATTATTACAGATCAAATTCTTCTGTCTTGTTCGGTTGTAAACACCATTGATGATTTGTTAACAGAAACGCATATTACAGACTTGGCTTTAGCAGAAGATCTTTTTATGTTAATAGAGGAAATAAAAACCTCAAACTAAGACGATTTGCGACTTTAAAGAAGAAATAGACAAACTTAGATTACGTACCTTTCCTTGTTCATATCCTGTTTGGCAAGTGTTGTTGATGCTTAGAGTATTTGATGTTTCGTCGGCGTTGTTCACTACGTATAAATGGTCGTTGTAGGATTCCTGAAATTTATACAAATTTCTTATATTAGCAAAATTTCTCTTTGATATATCATCGATAGTTAGTGCAAGAATTAGAGAAACCTTCAAACAAAACTAATTTGAGAAAGTCTTATTGCAAAATTGACTTACCTGACGAACTTTATTAGCTGTATCTATTTGATCAGCAACCTCTTCCTTCCAGATTTTGACTTCTTTGTCAAAATTTTTGCTCATCTGGTTTATTATTTTGAGGGTAGCGGGGTAACTCATCGACAGTCCAAAGAATGCTAAACGGTTGAATACCTATAAATAATAGGTAATATCAGTCATCCGTATTGAATAAGTCCTAATTTTATAATCTATCTTGCAGTCAATCATTTGGCTCTTAAGAGTAAGGAACTTTGATAAGCTATTTCCAATTTTTAATGATAAAAGATACTTAACGCAGATGAATCTTCGCACCTTCACCTTTGCTTTTGCTCTATAAAGAAGTATGCATAACAGTTTCTGTATGGTATTCAAACGTGTATTTCTATTGTTTATCAGGATTCCGAAGGCTGTTGCCATGCGTATAATAGTTTTTTTCTTCTCCTCATTGACTTTGCGTTTTGCAGAAATTCCACACAATGTATGGTATACAAATGGAGCCCTTGATTTGATCTCTGATGCAAGCTCTGTTAGTTTTAATTCTTGCAATTTGTTAACATCTCTGCATCTGAATTTAGATTGTGCTCTGGGTTCGGTGAATTTTTGCGTTTCTTCGCGAACTAGTCTTTGAATGTGTGTAAGAAGGGATAACTTCACCTTTGGCTCCTTTATTAAATGTTTCAATGCTGCATTGTACCTTTTTCTCTTGAGTGCAACTATTGCAGCTTTAATGTTGCCATTTCTACCTCGAAAGTTGTCGGAAAACTGTACCTAAGAAATAAATTTACTTCTGTGATAACCTTTCAACTTAATGTGTAGAATAATAGGCAAAATATGTTAAACGTTTTGGAAACATATTTATTTTGCTGCAGTTATGTAAGAGCAAAAACAGAGAACCTCGTTGTGACTATAATAGCTATTACAATCTTTAGCTCTATTATGAAATCAAATAGGGTCAGAATGCTGTTGCTTTTCCAACAATGATGTAGCATAGCCAAGACGACTCAATTTAACCTTATACAAGTTTAACCTTAATTAAACCTCAGAATAAATAATTTGATCTTGAATACGGCATCTATTTATTTCAAGGTAAGGCCTTATGCTGTGCCTTGCAATATTTTGAAACAATATTCTTTATTGAACTATTGTTTTTGATTGTTTTTATTTAACTATTGTTTTATTTTAATTTTCAGAAGCTACCAGTTTTCTTATTTATGCCTTTTTTTACATATAAAAACAGTGTATCTATCCATGCACAGATCTTAACCTTTCAAAATATCACCAATTTAAATAATTACTTGGCTTTATTGGAGAAGACAAGACAAGAAATTTCACAAATTGACTAGATACCAACAAATGCAATCCAGGGAAATTATTGATACAAAACAAACATATTTTAAAATTCAGTTTATCACATCAACAATATATCTAGATTAAAATTGGTTCTGTTGAAAACTCTTTATCCTTCCTTGAAGGACTTTTTTTTTAAATAATTCAATGTGCAAACATCTGTTCTTGAGTACAATTGAATAGTGGTCCATAGCATCATTATAAATAAGACTTTATAAAGTTCAAAATGTCTTCTTATCTAAATCCACAAATGAATTTAACATAATTCAATAGTCAAATTTTGAGAACAGTTGTATCGATTGTCTGTGTCTGTCTTCATTCAGTTGAGTTGTAATCTGGAAGGTAGAGATGATAAATGATTAGTCACAATAACAAAAAGCATACCTTTGTTTCTTTTGATATCTTATTGGCTATAAGTCTAGGCGTCAACTCTTTCTGCGTTGACAACTCAGAATTCGCCTTATCTTGCTGATCTGGAAACAATTCTAAACGGGTTCTTTTTTTCAAAGGTGTGTATTCAATCGATGCCAAAAACGTATGAAATAGATTCTGCTGAGATCCATTGTTATCCCTGATTTCACTTTCAATGACTGACAATTTTATTCTTGTTTTCTTTAAGCTGTCAATCTTCCTGAAGCATGTCTTGCAAATATAAAGTTCTTCTACTTCATTTACTCTATCGATTTGGCTAAGAACATCGTGAAGCGGACATTCATATAACTCTGACAAAAGTTTTATATTTTCATCTGTTCTTTTTACTACGCGTTTATTGCCAGACTCAAGCGTGACACAACAATTCACGCAAAGTAGATAAGAGAAGTGCATTTTGAATTATTGTACATCATGTCTTGTTTGAAAGTCACAGGAAAAACAACAAAAATAATAACTTACCGTTGCAAAGTTGGAACGTTGCACTATAGCAACCATACGACATTGCCATCCCTAGAGAAGAACTGACAAAACAGCAATACAGGCAAACTGGCTAACAAAAACAAGTGGTATGAGAGAGTTGTGCAAATCAGGGGGGTGGATTTGAAAATTTTCGGGGAAAAAACGAGAACGAGGCAAAATTGAAGTTGCCAGTTTTTGAATACTTTGGATTATGAGTCTCTGTTGTAGCGTCCGTCAAGTGAGGCAGTAGCGAAACAGAGGCTCATGGAGTAAGTCTAAGAAATAGTAGCAACAACAGCAACACCAACAAATAACTTGTGGGAAAATGGCGGACGGAAAGTTGCTGCTGGAAGTGAAAAATGATGTTAAATTCAAGAAAACCGAAGGAACATTGCGTCTTTTAAAGAATAAACTCGCGTGGATACAAAAGGGCGAAACTGTGCCTAAATTCGAATGTCTTTACTCTGACATTAAAGGTAATTATGAAAGCAAGAAGCTACACGATGACAGTAGTCTACGTGTGTACACGTAGAGAAGAGTGATCAAAGAACAACCTTCAAGGTTGGGCTTGGGCAAGTCAGCAGAGTATGACAGTTTTCGACGAGATTTCGCACATGCAACTCATTCATTCCACATTGCAAGCCTCTTTTTACTATTCATTTAGCGTGCAAATATAAGTTTCTTTAAAAGCGCTACTGTAAATTTGGTGTGCAATCAGAAAATCTTAGCGTGTAGCACTATTCCGAGCTCGACTCGAGTGTGCGTCTGCCGTACTCTGCAGGATGGGGCTTGGGGACTTGTCAAATCAGGATGTTATTGAGGGTAGAACTAAACACCAAAAAACCTTGTTTGACTAAATCAGTCTCAAGCTTATCATGTTTGAACTCGCATTTTCTGTAGTATTTTCTGAACCTGGCCCTCCAGGCTGGAAAGCTTGCATATGCTTGCAACTACGCTAGACTTCTTGTGCTCAAACCTCACACCTCTAGTGACCCATATCAATAAATTCATATACCATACTATAGTAATGTATATATGGGCATTGTTGCTCGCAGCTCAAATGCTTCCGCTCGCAGGTCGCAGCTTATAATGTGCTGTTGGTCACACTGACGGGTCAGCAAAATCATACATGTTTTCCAAACTGGCTGGCCCTAGTTTCAAGCCAGACTGGAAACTTTGTTGTGCACCTGCAATATATTGCCTCTGCACACATCTGCCCGCTTTTGCATATTGGCTATGCAAAAATCCAGGATTATAACATTTACCATTATTTACTCTAAGAATAGCTGAGACTTTGTTATTTCAGGCCTGCAGTCTCAAATTTTGAAAGTAAACTTGTCCATGGAAGAAACAAAGTTACCAGTCTGGGTTTCAAATGTGTCGGGATTCCAATTATTGCAATGCATTGCATAGGTTTTCCAGGTATAAGTAACGTAAGTGGTCAAAGACGGGTACAATTTCTTATCATCGTTAGCAGAATTCGGCTTTTAAGGCTAGTTTGGGTTATAATGGAATTCATTAAAAATTGTTTACTCAGAGCAAAAATTGCAATGATTGATTTTCTGTATTTTGTATAGTATTTCAAAAAGTAGTTATCTGTGCTACCTTTTTAAAGTTCCTCGCAAAACTGACATATTTTGATGTAGCTCTTTTCTTATGTGCAGAGAAAGGGATTGTATTTGGTATTTTCAAGTGAAAGGCTGTTATTTTCATGCATTTGGTATTTTATTCATAATATAGGGCTGGCTTTGAAAATAAAGTCGCAAGGCATGTAAATCATGCAAGAACCTTTAAAAAATGATGCAAGCCAATTAATGTTTTTACAAATATCACTCTCTAGTTAACATGTAGCTATTTATGGATTTTCAACACACGATTAATCCTGTTGTTTATAAGCCAAGTTTGTTGCTGCAAAAAGCATTTTCTGTTTAGAGAAATAATGGGGACTCCGTGGTTAATTGCCAATTTCCTTTGACTGAGGCAATTAACAACTTGTAGTCAATGATACCCTTGTTAAGATATCAGACTAATACAATTCTCCTGATTTTGTCAGGAGACTCCAGGCTGCTTGCTTTTTCTTGGTGAACTCTTGATCGATTTTTAAAATTATTCTTTCTAGAAATTTTTATCAGAGGAACAGCCATTTGATTAAGAATTGTAATTGTCTTGCCACTGCTTAAGAATGTATGATTTTTTAGATATGGTTTATTTGATTTACAACCTAATTCCTGACACAAGAGTTGTTATAAACATTTTTGCAAGTTTAGTTCAGAATGTGGTGATAGTATTGATTGATTTATATTTTTCTTTTCTAGTGCAAAGAATAAGCCCAGATTCTAGCTCAAAAGTTCAACTTCAGATTATGCTCCACGACGAAAGATCATCAAATTTTCATTTTGCCTCGCCAAAGGGAAGGGACTATCAGTTCAAACAAAGAGATGAAGTGAAGAATTTATTGGCTCAGCTAATTCCAGCTCATAGAAATAAAGTTAACAGAGAAATTGAAGAAAAAACCAAGTAAGATTTTGAATATGATATGTGTAATAATGATTAGATTAAATCGACCAGGTACTTCGTAAACAACAGGCACAGGCCTCTCTGAGAAAAAAACAACGCAGGCTATAAAAAGCTCTTGCCAGTTTGGCTGCGTGGGCTGTTTAACTCTTGCAGAATTGTTGTTAATCATTTTATATTTGAGTATTTACAAAGGCAAAAGCAAAGTGTTGTTAGGTTTTACCAGACAAATATGGCCTTTTTGGGAATGCCTACTTTATATGTTGTGACTTTTTCCCCTATATGACAGCATGATGTAACGTTTCTCACTTTCATTATTTATAGCATTAATCATGCTATATATTGTTCCTTTCGTGCGAACACATTTCCTATTTCATTGCAAGTTTAGCGGCTAATACAATAGTTTGTTAACATGTGCTATATAAGGAAACAGATACCTCCTAAACTAAACGCCATTAGATAAAGACATAAACGTGTAAGACATCTTTCTCTTTATTCACTAACACCCTGATATTTAGCGGTAAGTAGTGCAAACATTTGGAAGCTAAACTGCGTGGATTAAATGAGAACATTGATTTGAAAAACTGCATGGGTGCAAGAAGGCAGGGTTTGTGTGAGTGCAGGCTATAGCCTGCGTCTCCAAGAAGGCCCTGCCTGTCAGACAAGCAATTTTTTGGCATCGGGTGCAGCACGATTGGAATGCCATATATGAAAGTTGAATTAAGTTGCTTTTATCATTGTCTAGACAAATTGAAATGTTTAAAACTAAGTTTTCTTTCATTCAAAAGTCATATTAATATTATAGTTTTAGGTAATAGACATGGCTGTTGTAAAAGAATCATTTAACCCTTTTCCTGATTATCATAAACACTTTTATTTGTGCAATGTTTTTCAAAGGGGCATATCAATTCAAGAATGAGTTAGGAGAAAAGCAGGACTAATTTTGCTTTAAGTGCTTTTTAAGAAGGCAATAAAACCAGCTTGTGTGCTGTACAATATAATAAAATATAACTGGGAATTAAAGTAGAATTGTACTAGGAAAAAATATCAAATTTTAAGAGAACATATTGAACAATCACTGCCCGGTATTTGCTCATGACAGTTAATAAATGTTGTCTATAGAATAATAAAAATCTGAAAACTTGCCCTCCAATCACAATCTGTGAAATGTTTAACACAAGCTACAATTGAAGTCAAGACATAGATTAAGGGACAATTTTTTATCTACCTGGTCATGCCTTTATGAAGAACGTTTTTGCAAACATGACCCATAATGCCCTGGGCCAACCCCAAGCAAGAAACTTCTAGGTGCACTGACTGACTGTACCCGTCATAACTGCAGGTTTCATTTTTATTTCAAAATAAGTGAAGCCTTAAACTCATTTCCATAAAAGAGCCAGCTGTAACACTCAAGACAAAGTGATTTCTTAACTTTCAAAGCAAGTATTTTTAGCTTTTGTGATGAGATGTTGGTACACTTAAGTTAAAATGTACAAATAGTGCTGAAATTGTATTTGCTCTTAACTTGCAAATATTTTCGTAGCCCGTATTATTCTTAGTTATCTCTTGTCAGTTTATGTAAAATGAATTTGGATGTCTTCCAAATAATTTGCATTTGTCAATTTTGAGGGCATAAAAGTAATTAGTGTCAACCCTGTACGAGGAAGTATTATTTGGGGTTACGTTTAGTTGGCAGTCTATTGCATTGCTTGCTTGCTTGTAAAAAATATAAACTGTCAGTAGATAAATCTCTTTTCTTCGTTTAACCGAGACAAGGAATTTGATACTGCAAATTTGAAAAATACGCACTTCGCAGAACGTATTGAAACACGAAATATGTTTGACGGCAAAGGAACTGGCTTTGGTTTGGGCCTTTCGTGCAGTTACTTCATCTTGTTCTGCCTACTCGCATATACAGTGTATCTGCACGAAAGAGTGTCTCATTTTGAGACAAAGATTGCCATGATGGAGAAACCACGAGATTCAGAGTTTAAAGACGACCTTGCCCGAATTTGGCTCCAATTGCATGCAGAGATTTCACGAAAATGCGCATTCAGAATGAAAATGATGGATCAAGTTGTTCAATCTCGAGCGAAACGAGAAGCTCCGAATCTCGCTTCTAATGGAGATCTTGGAGGTTGTCAAAATGCGACACTTGTTTGTCAGAAAGGGGAAAAAGGTGCAGCAGGGGAACCTGGACCACAAGGGATGAAGGGAAACGTCGGGGCAAAAGGTGATCTGGGAATTATTGGACCTAGTGGTGTCAGAGGCCCTCCTGGCCTTCAAGGGACTAAAGGAGATCGAGGCTGGAGAGGTAACCCAGGTCCTCAAGGGACTAGAGGAGATCGAGGCTGGAGAGGTAACCCAGGTCCTCAAGGGACAAAAGGTGATCGAGGCTGGAGAGGTAACCCTGGTGCTCAAGGGACAAAGGGGGGTTTTGGGACAAAGGGTGAGAGAGGAGCCAGTGGGTCTGTTGGACCCACTGGACCCGAGGGGCAAAAGGGCCAAAAAGGCGATCGTGGAGAGCCCGGAAAATCACCAG
Organism: Rhopilema esculentum; assembly: GCF_057945365.1. Taxonomy (NCBI): domain Eukaryota; kingdom Metazoa; phylum Cnidaria; class Scyphozoa; order Rhizostomeae; family Rhizostomatidae; genus Rhopilema; species Rhopilema esculentum. The sequence goes on along the minus strand of NC_142816.1, from coordinate 2,181,505 downwards.
AGGTACCTTTAATTGTTACTATGTTTCCAAAAGTTACCAGAAAAATGGAAATGACAAATCTTACATTAAACTGCACGGCAACAGGCTTTCCAGAGCCAAAAATAATATGGCAGTTTGAGAGACAAAAGGAGCGTACTAGATACACACTTCCAACTAGCAATATCCTGCAAATAATCTTCCTCAAAGATGAGGATAGTGGGAATATTAGATGTATGGCTAATAACAGCTTAGGAACTGCAATCGCTAGTACAAGGTTGACTGTACAAACAAAACCGAAGGTTGCATTGCTAGGGAACTTTTCTCGTTATGTAGGGACGCCTGCTGAGATAGACTGCAATGTTACCGGTATCCCAACACCAACAATTACGTGGACAAAACGTTTTGGCCAAATGCTGGGGCAACAAAGCTTGTCAGCAGACGGAACAAGACTGACATTGAGGATAGGACGACCAACTACGAAAGATTCAGGGGAATACATTTGCGAGGCCAGAAATAGTGTAGGTGTCACCGAGAAGTCGATTGCTGTTTCATTTTACGATTATGCAACGGATTGCTCTGAATTAAGACAACTAGGTCATACTGCCACTGGGATATACACAATAAAACCAGATTCAGGGAGCCCCTTTCCAGTGTTTTGTGACATGACGAAAAGTGGAGGTGGTTGGACAGTGATCCAGCGACGTACAGATGGGTCTGTGGATTTCTACAGAGGCTGGAATGATTACAAGAATGGATTCGGTGTTTTGGATAACGAATTGTGGTTAGGAAATGACAAGATTCACCGTCTGACGCAACGAACAAGTATGAAGATAAGATTTGATTTGGAAGCTAAAGATGGCGATAAGGCGTTTGCAGAATACAGTAGCTTTCGGATTGAAGGAGAGCAAAACCAGTACAAGCTCCATGTTAGTGGCTACTCTGGAACAGCCGGTGACTCTTTCACGTACCATGACAAAATGATGTTTTCAACATTCGATAGAAATAGTTATAGTTGTGCACAAACCTACCGCGGCGCATGGTGGTATTATTCGTGTCACAATGCGAATTTAAATGGCAGATATTTGAATGGGCCTCATTCTTCGTACGCTGATGGTATCAATTGGTATTTGTTTAAAGGACATCACGATTCATTGGTCAAAACAACAATGAAGATCAAAGTCAATTTCTAATGACAGTGAAGGAACAACAGTAACTTTTTCATATCCTTTGTTCACAAATATTATACTTTTTTATTTTCCTTAAATATACTCGTAGCAAAGACCTCTCGCAATTTTCTTTCTTTTGGATTTCTCCAAAGAGAAGTTGTGCTTGTGACATTATAACTCTGTCAATCACACCCACTGATCAAAACAATCCCAGTCAACTTTGTATTCTTTCCAATTTGCTTATTTCGCTCTATCTGAGGGTAAAGGTTTCAGTTCGATTTTGAGGGACGTGTAATTCGAAAAAGCCAACGTTGAATTCTGTACTCAAGCTTTCTAGTTAGGTGCCAATAACAACAAACAAACATTTTGCGCCAGTCTGATGTCCCTGCAGTACACAGCTAAGCAGATATGGCCTTATTCTAATTCCGCTGTTCAAAAAACATTCTAGGATTAGTAAACCCGTGTCGAGGAATCTTCAAATTGGCTTGCTCATACTTCCCTAACGTATTATTATCAAATTGCTCTAGAAAATTGCTCACCAAGATCATTTGCTCACTTGTTGCTGATAACATATAAGTCAACATTACCTGATACTAGAACAAAGGCTTTCTTTGGGCCTAGATATCTTCAGTAATGATCCAATCAATAAAGGTGATATCATTTAGACGGTTATTGATTGGCCAATAATTGATTGACTTAATTTGGCTTAAGCCATTAAAGTACCAATCGATTACCTTAAAAGAGTGTGACTTTAGCTGTCAATCAACAAGGGAAAGAGTCACAGTTTTTCTTTTTGAGTGTTCTTGAAAAGAATATTATTCTTTTGAATCGAGGGGTTTCTGTAAGGTTGTTGAAAGTGTAATCTTCTTTTCTGGAACACTCAATACAAAATTAACCGAAAATCCATGTATAGCATTTTAGAATGAAAAGAAAATTCGTATTTAGGGAAATATAAAAACATGTTAAATCAAAGCCTTAAATTCCGAGAAAATTATAAATGGGAAAGAAATTCAGAGAAATTATTAGGGAGATGAATTGAAGAAATTTTGAAGAAATATGTTTTAAAGCACTTTTTTGAAACCTAAGATAGTTGCATAAAGTGAAATTTTTCATGCAGGATGCTAAAAGAGAAACCAGAACTCTACCAGTTGTACAAAGATCTCGTAAAAGGTGGCATTATAACGGCAGAAGAATTTTGGGAAAACAGAAAAATGGTAAGTATTCTAACAACACTTGTATATTCTAACTCACTAAGAGGCCATGGTTGGCTAAAGGGCAGTTTCTGCCCTCCTGGGGCTGTCCTAGTTCAATCTTTAACAAATTCCATTTTTGATTTCAACTTAGAGGCATTTAGTCTCTAGCATATCTATATTGTGTGTGTAATAAGCACTAGTGGTTTGTGAAATATATTAATCAAATGAATTGTCAGTAGTGAAATTATTCATTAATTTTAAATAACATTCGGTGTCTAATGTGTCTTTTTCAAATGTTGTTAAATGGTTAAAAGTGAAGTGCATAAATGCGAGAATAAAAATAAGAATCGTTTCTGCATTTTTTGTATTTCAGAGTAAGTAACAAGAGTAAAGAAGATCTATTCCCTCCAGTTTAGTACCTCTGATATCGAAATGCCTTGTTTAGTTCTCGTACTTGCCCCCTTTTTTATCACATTTCCTGATCTGCTAACTTTTGCTTGTGTCTGGACAGTTGAGCTTGGCTTTTGCGTTTGCTTGTATCGTACTTCTATGTTTTTACTCTGTACTCGAAGATCCCCATTTTAAAAACATGCATTTTTAGTATCAACATGAATACAACCTCCTGAAGCATTCTCTAGCATATGTACATAGGAAGTCTTAGTTCCAGAGATAATCGCTACAGCTTTATAAGCAATCGATGTTTTAACACAAGTATAAAATTTGAATGGCGTTTTAATTTTAAAGTTTTACAAGAAAACTGTTTTATTTCAGCTCACTCAACAAACAGTAAAATACAGGAAACAACTAATGCTTGAAAATTAAGCAAATATTTGCTTGACTTTTTCAGGGTCTTGGAATAACAGACAATGGGGCAAAGCAATCTACTGGAATTTCATCAGGATTTCTAGTAAGCATCAGTTTGAACTTCTCAATTAATTTGTTTTTAGTGTACTAATGTTAGTGCGTGCTTTTTATCTTTGAAATTGCCAAGTGCCAAACCTTGCGAAATTTGCAAAGCCAATTGTTTCAATGCTTTTAAGCTTACTTATAATTTATATTGTTTCAGATCAATAGTACCTACCCCCCTTCCCCCCCCCCCCCAAAAAAAAGTTTCTCCCTTCCTGTGGTATTGAGTAGAACAAAACAATTTCCCACGAACTAGTTTCATTTTTGGATGGCCAGGACATCAGGGTCGGAAAATGTATTATGTGGTGCCTACGCAGCCCAATATCCCATTGTTAGCAATTGGTCTTTAACAAGAAACTTTCTATAAGAAATCAAGCCCTAAGATAATTAGATAAATTTATTAGCAATAGTACTAATTACCCTCAACCTTAAGACCCTTCTCGAAGTTTTTCTGTGAAAGATGGGTTAGAAATCATTCCTCTAGATAGGTACCTATTATAAGTATCTTGGATGTAGTTTGTTATGAAAACAATATCTTGTATACAACTGTAGAATGCATCACTGAAGCAAACTTATGCTACTTCTCTGAAGAGATGTCTTGAAAGGAATTCAATACATTGATTAATCTGTAGAAGGTCAATTATTTTGTAAGCAGACCACGATCTCATTTTGCTTCGTGCCATTGATTAATACAGCAATACAGCTTCCTTGTTATGTTATGTTATGTTATGTTATGTTATGTTATGTTATGTTATGTTATGTTATGTTATGTTATGTTATGTTATGTTATGTTATGTTATGTTGTGTTATGTTATATTATGTTATGTTATGTTATGTTATGTTATGTTATGTTATGTTATGTTATGTTATGTTATGTTATGTTATGTTATGTTATGTAATATTATGTTATGTTACGTTATGTTATGTTATGTAATATTATGTTATGTTATGTTATGTTATGTTATGTTATGTTATGTTATGTTATGTTATGTTATGTTATGTTATGTTATGTTATGTTATGTTATGTTATGTTATGTTATGTTATGTTATGTTATATTATGTTACGGTTTATCAAATGTTTTACTTAGATCTATATCTTGCGGAATCTTTGTTACTCACTCAGTTTCAATGTTTCGTTGTATTCACTAATGCATAGTTCTTTAGTAACTTTTTGAGTGTTTTTAAGTGATTCCTTACTCTATGCATAGGCCGAAATAAAACCAGATACCCATGGGTGCAACGAACTAAGGTTTAATCTCACTGCGGACAGTATTGAGGCAATATTCAAAACATACCCAGCAGGTATAATGCCTATTTTTGCTTCATACAGCTACATTATCTCTAGCAGTGGCAGTTTATCTATATCTCTAGCAGTGGTTGAAACAATGATATTTTACAACCAATAGCCTGTTATTTCGGCAATTATTTTTTATTATTCCCGTTCTTTCTTGGAACCAATTGCTCTTCGTGGTGCAAATTTTGTTGTTTTACTCTCACCAGATTATGGCTCTTCGTTTTTGATTCTGGCTTATCAACTATGCTTTGCGAGTATTGATAGGGCAATAGTACGATTTTTTGTAGATTTTTGGGTTTGGATTGATGTAGAAAATGCACTCTAATCTTGAGTTTGTAATTTAGTACTGCAAGTAATTGGTATTGTGTTACATAGCATGAAATTCCAGCAATTGGTCCAAAAAGCATTTTAATTTCAACTTTCAAATATTTCCATTGTCAGTGTTGGAAACATTGATTGCAAAGTTGGACATGACTGATGTGTAATCAATGATTAACTGTTCCAGAAATTGGCATTTTTGTTTCGATAATATTGATTGTAACTAATTCGCCAGTTTATCAAAGATCAAACAACGTAGATCTTGCAATTCTGTATTTTTTCTGTGTGAATTTAGAAATTTTTTTAATGCGCTATCACTACTTGATTTTGCAGTACAACGAAAATATGAGTCTTCAGTTCCCCACGAGGTAATTTTATCAGTACTTTTTATGTAATGTATACATGTGTTACAATCCAGGCCATTTCACTGAAGATCAGGTGTACTAGAGTGCATCTGTATGTCCTATGAAATTCTGTAATGAGCTGCATCATGATAAATCTAGATCCATGGCGTCCCCTTCTATGGCATCCTCTTCCGGGACATCTTGCAATTGCTGATCCCCTCTACGATTGTTTTACATCTCAGTTCCTCTTCCGGGAGATCTTGCAATTGGTGATCCCCTCTACAATTGTTTACATCTCAGTTTCTGCGTATCATGCATGCCCCATTTCTCTCAGCATCCTTCATCATATATATTTAAGTTCGTATAATTTAAAGCATATAGGTATAGATATATGTAATTGCTGCTGATAAGTCAGTCGGGATAGTCAATGCATTTAAAAAACAAATTCAGTTATGACTGTCTGCTTTTTGGCTTTTTTATTCTCTCCCTTTTTTATGGCACTCCTCGTGATGTAGAAGGTACATTAGTTAGTACTGCAAGTACCAGGGCCACAAAATTCCGAGTGTGTAATCTTCTCCGCTTCTCTACTCCTATATTCCATTTCTGCGCTCGAATTTTTGTTTCTCTGGTACCCAGGGCAGTATATTAGTCGTGTGATCAGAAGGGTACTGAACACTATCCTATCCAGTCCTCAATAATCAAATAGTTACTGTCCATATAGCCTGCCTAAGATCAAGTTGAAATTAAAGTGCCATGCAAAGAACAAGAGCAGATGTAAAAATTGGCTACTTTTGGCATTTACAAGAGGGGCTCGGCTCCCTTAGCACACCCCCCTAGCACTACACCCCAGCTGTTGAGCTTACTCAAAGAAAACCAATCGAAGTGTATATATTGAAAAGCAAATGGAGGACTTTGAATTCTGGAATTCGTTCTTGAATTCATTTAATCATTGTTTTATCTTTCAATGTCTTACGTTTAGTCAATTAAATATCTTACTTTATTTAGCTTTCAGAGGAAAAATTCTGGACTGATTTTTTCCGATCTCGACATTTTCATCGAGATCGTTATACTACTACGAAATCGTCTAAAGACCTGTTTGGCGAGTGTGCAGAACGCGACGAAGAGCAGCAGCTTAGAGAAAGCATTAAGAATATAGGAGACCCAACATTAGATCTTACAAATACAGATGCCGATATAGAAGAGGTGAAAAGTTTGCATTTAATGTAGAGTTATATATTCCTTTTCCTTTCTATGTCAACAATGTTTTTTTTTCGCTTTTCTTAGTTATGTATCCAATTTTTTTGCGGTACAGAATTTGAAAATGGCTTTGAAAAAAGCAAATATTTTACAATATACTAAAAGCTTTTTCGTCTGACACTCCTCAGAGCATAAAACGTCAGAATCAGGGTCCGAAAGAACACGATGAAAAATATATACCCAGTTGTGGATCGAAATAGGCCAATCAGAAAAACGCAAGCACAGGACCGGTATAGTTGACCAATCAGTGCCGCGAGCCTAAAGAAAAATTACCACTGGAGTCCAAGAGAGAAAACGAACTCCTTCTGTCTATACAATGGCGGTTTTTTAGTTTGTAGATCGAAGATCGACTCCAAAACTGCTAGATGGAAGTCATTATAGAGTTTTGCACAATCTGGGTTGTCTAAAAGATGTTGACCGATGGCAGAATCACTTGTTTTAACAGTGTTTCTAGACCTACAAGATCGAGAAGGATGTTCTCTTTGAAAGGCAGTTTTGTTTCTTATGTTGGAAGGAACATGTTGTTTTACCCTATCCCGCAATCTTTAGGTTGTGCGTCCTACGTAGCCAGAATCACACTGGCACGTAAATTCATAAATGACGGAACTTTTTTGGTTGGTATGTATCCGTTCAAATTAAGAACAAGCTTAGGCCCAGGTGCTGTGGAATGTGAGAATGTAAGAACATTGACATTAAGAACAGATTTATTGCTGTGTAGATCGTTTTCTAGTAATACCTGCATTTTACACACCCAATGTTTTTCTGAAGTAAATATTGCCTCGAGTCCAAATCTTACACCAAAATAATTAAAGATCAAATTAAAAGCAATTCAATCTACAAGTTTTGGAAAAATTGAGAACAGCCAACCTGAACTTCAATATAATGGTTCTCAACTAAAAATATGTATGTTTTGTACAAAGAAGGAAAATAGTTTAAACTAAACAATTGGTCTAAGATGTCTCAATAGCTTTCTTTTCATCTAGCTATTTTTTGTTATACATGACAAACTTATTTGAAAGATATTTTTATCAGTTGTATTGGTAGCTAGATATATAATTTAGTGACTCTTATCTAAGTTAGTCTCAGTCATAGGTTCAGGAATTTATCTCAGCTTAGTGTTTTTTAAATGTGTTGACGAAACACTAGAAGCAAAGATGTGTTTCACTTGAGTTTAGAAATTTAATAGATTGAGCAATTGACAATAGCTGCTTTTTTAGGAGCTTGTATGAAGATTTTAGGCTGCCCCCAGAAGTTAACCAAGGGGAGCCATTCGTTGCCAAAGTGACTCTTTTCATTTTTTATATGAATGTTTTAGCCCTAGCCTCTCGAAAGCTGCATGCGAGCCTTTGAATATTCAGTGCATAACACAATTCCTCTTTTATCTCTCTTGCCTATTAAGTATCATCCCATATAGAAGAAGTAAATTTTCTCTTAATTCCGTTCAGAAGTATGATTCATTCTATTGATACAAGCACTTTGTTACTGTGTGCCTATCTTTCTTCAGGGTTACGGTCAAGGAATGCACACACCGCTAACAACGAGCTGTACGCCGTTGATCAGGAAATTCAACCACCAGAGTCTCATGGTGCTCAAATCGTCATCAAAAAGGTTTTGTAATGTCTGCTCTTTAAGTTATCAGTCATTTTATATTCGTGGTGAAGGGATGCCGGGACGACTAATGGGTAAGGGGTGCAGCTTCAAAGAAAAGGTTAATCGACCAAAAGGCAAAGAACGCAGACTTCAAGATTAGAATATTTTGATCAGGGGCAGACACTTGGTCAAATATTGAGGGGGGGGCAAGCCTATTGTTTTAATAATATGATATCACATTTCCCCTTGTTTTAGAACAAAAGACCATTGTCCTCTAAAGTATTGAGGGCGGTCTCCCCCTCGCTCCCCCCTCCCCAAGTGTTCGCCACTGATTTTGATATTGTTTACAGCTTAAATTTACTCTATTGTAGCTGATATTTTAGTCTCCCTTTTGCTTTTTAAAAATAGGCTAGCATCTCTCACAAGAAAATTCTTAGCCCTTTTATATGACTTGGTCATCAAAACAATGGGAAAATCGACTGGAACTACAACTTATAATTCCCATCCTTATGAACTACAATTAGTTAGAAACTCAAAGGAACAACAGGCAGACATTTATATGAATTTCTGTTCTAATTACGAAGGTTAAGGCCAAGGGTACTTTAATAAAAAGGACACATTCTCTCCTTATACCCATTCTATCAAAGGGCAAGTTGGGCCCTTACTCCCTGCGTCCCTTCTTCGGTATTCATGGCTAGACGGAGCACTGTTAAACCCTTGGTTTTCAAGGGTGCTCTTCATTCATGTTCAAATGAAGTTAAATTCCTCATCTTCGTATAGAAACTGTCCAATAAAGCTTCGTGTTTGATCACCAATGTTGCCAAATCATTAACTTGTTGTCAAGAATTTCAGCTACATCCAGATTCAGTCGGCAATATTTTTTCACTCCGTTTGAAATTTCTATTGCGCCTTCTGTTGAAGATCATTCTGATCTGCTGGTCTCGTATTCCCCATTTTTGTTCGTTTGATAATATCATTTTATCATATAAACCCTATGCTATATAAACCCATTTTATCATGTAAGCACAGAAACCCTATCAGCTACTAAGTTAAAAAAGAAAAAGTAAAGATTAATTTACATATAACGCTGGTCTTCCTAGGGATCGTGCTTCGGGAAATGATGCTAATTTTGCAGGGATTCCTTTAATTTCTTTTTGAACGTGGTAATCGTGCAGCTCATTCTTATCTGTAATGGAATTTCGTTCCACGTCTGTGCACCACAATAGAAAAAACTCCTTTTGGAGAATTCTAGGTTATCCATTGATAAGTCTTGATATAATCAAATACAGTTTGTCAGGAAAATCCTAGGTGTTTGTAAAAGATATATAAAGCTTTATCTTATTAATGAAAATTACTGTTTTCCTGGGAAGTAATATATTGCTGGATGCCGTACAAATAGAACTGTAAGCACTTTGGTGTATAGCACCAGACGTTTCTAAATTGCAGCTCAAGCCATTAGGAAACACTTTTGCATTCCATGATACAATTCAAAGTGAAAAACGTATTGTATTCCAAATGGGGTAAGAATGGCATTGGTATTAAGAAACATGATTGATAGCTCAATTATAATTTTTCTAGACATCTTGATGCAGACGAAAATGAAAGCAAAAAATCGGAGATAAAGAAAGTAAGCTGTCATGTTATGTTGCGTAGTATAATTTGATGAATATTTTACAGAGCCTGCCAAAAGTCTTAGTTCATTGATCTAAATTTTTCAATGTTATATTCTGCCCCGCTTCTTCTCCTCCTCTGAACAATGCTGCTTTATGCAAAGTTAGACGGTTGGGCAGGGTCAAATTGATTCTTTCATATAGATATGTTATTTGACTCTACAACAAACATTTTTTTGTAGGAAGAGGATACGTTGTCGGTTTTTACACAGAGACAGTTAGTTTTTTTAAAAACAACACTCAAGTAACTGAGTGTTCGAAGGACTTTTGGCAGTGATTCTAGGTTAATGAAGTTGCTAAAGTTTACAGAAAGTGTTAAACGTCTCTAGAAAATATCTTAAAATTTTTGGACGCTTTGCAAACACTGTTTTTTCTGTCACCGGGAACCTCAATACAAATTGGTGTTCAGGATGATACCACAGCTTTGTGTACGAAAGTTTAGCTTTGGCATTGCCCTGTTTATAAGTGAAAAAGCTAATTATATCTGCTGACTTTTTCAAAACAAAACAATGCACAAATGAAAGAAAAGGTCATTGTTTCGTAAATTTTCTAAATTTTTACTGATTTTAATTGTTGCTGCTTATTAATTGTTGTTACTTTTGATCATATGGAATTTTCATCATGTTTTCGGAGATTCAAAAATGTTAGATATTAAAAATTGTACTTTTTAGATATATTGATGAACCTCGTCGCTAAAACACTTAAAAGTGGCTTGGGGCAACAGTCAATCCTTTGAAATTACGAAAAATACCGGACACTGCTTTTGACACAAACTGGCAGAGACATGCTTGGTCGCACAAATGTATATTCGAACATCTTCCAGCCCTGTTTTTCTGTCTAAAGTTAGGAAATTTGTATTGAAAGGGGGAGAGGGGGGTTGCTTGGTCTTGGATTAAGCCTCAACCCAGTTTTATAGCCTTAGTTTTAACGACTTCGTCACCATAGTGTTTTTCAGAGGGGTCCTGTAGAGGGGTCCTGTAGAGGGGTCCTGTAGAGGGGTCCTTTAGAGGGGTCCTGTAGAGGAGGTTTTTTAGGTACGATTCTGAAATTTGAAGAGTAGAAAACAGTGTTGTCAAGAACAGGTGACTGTTACATTTATTCACAGAATCGCTAACTTTAATTATAACAGGCAAAGTTACAAGATGCAACAGAGTATGAAGATCTGGAAAATCAGGCTACACATATTGTTCAAAACTTGAAGATCTTAGATGCTGACAAATTTGCACCTGGAATTACAAAAAAGGGGAATAATATGGTAAGCTTTCTTGGTGATTAATTTGCAAATATGATAATCTTTTTATCGTTCATTTGTCATGAAGTACGATAGAATAGAACATTCTTTTTGGATCTTGATAGCTGAAAGATTGTTGATCAGATAAAATTTTTGATCAGTTGTTGGAAAAGTTTTCGTTTAGAATTTTAATCCTACCTAAATATTGTATACTTATCTTGATAGATAAAACTTTTGCTCTCTACATATCTAGATTAGCAGGCATTTTTTATTTTCCATGTACATAGACTTATGTCATAACTGAACCTTTTTTATCCAACATTAAGATACTAAGTCCAAGCATGGCTTTTATTTTTTGCGGGAATTACTCCGAAACAGCTTTGAAAACCGTTGAAGTGATCATAAATTATGCACTTTAAAATCTGCATAAAAGGAACTGTAGATTAGGGACCCCTGAGCTGGAATGTTCCCAATCAAGCAAATACGATATAAGATCCACTTTGTGAAAGTATCTGAGGCACTTCTTCCTGTTTCAGTGAATCATGTATTTTTTATTGAATTGGATTGAATTAGTATTCTCTCCAGGATTTTTTTCAGTGGAAAATAATAAATTTCATATTTTTTTAGGATGGCGGAGAAGACATGCTTGAATCAGATACAATCCAAAGTTTCAAATTTCTACAGAAAAAGGTTACTGATTGGCAGCCAAATTTGCCACAGGTAGGGCGGCTCTAGCTCAGTACGATAGCTCTGGATGACTTGAAATCATTTAAACATTTACTGCCCATAAATCTGAAGACATGCCGCGCCTTTGTAGTGACAGAATCTCCCCCACCCCCGATTGTTTTTGAGTATGGAAGATTGGCGCTTGTGCTGATGCTGGAAATATGTTCCCGTTATAATGTTCTGCTTGGCTACAATTGGACCCATTTATAGCGTAAGACATCATGACTGCAACAAATTTATTTCCTTATGAGAAACCTATTGGACTAGACGTTTCCTACCAGATGAATTATTACTAGTAACAAATTCCGCTAAAAAGTGGAAGTAAATTGAGGAATTTTTAATTTGCTTTTCGTGTTCAATTGTAAATAATGAAAAATTTCAAGGGTAATATATCATTTGCTTTGGCGAGATATAATGCATTTTTTTAATGTTGTTGTGTTTAACAAATTTTCTCTGCCAAGTCTGAACATTTTCTGCAGCCTTGTTAAACATTTCAATTTTATCTCATGGCACAGAGAGGCACTGAATTTTTCAAATTTCAAGTGCATTTGAGATGATACATCGGTTGTATGAAGCATTTTAGCTGGTGAAATTTCATGGCTTTTGAAGGGAAAGGTTTTCAATATGAAACGCAGCTAAATATCCTCTTATATCAAATCAAACCGCATTTCAAAAGAAATTTATTTTACGATATATGTCCCAGATTTATACTTCATTTGTTCTATTTATACACAAAAGAAAATTTTATATTTTATAGGTCCTAACCCACGAACAAGCCTGTGCCGCATTGTCAGAGATTTCACCCGGTAGTAAATTGGTTAGCATGTCCTTAAAGGGCGGAAATGCTCGTAAGTTCGTTTATTTATTTGGTTTATATTCTTTTAAAACTCTTTCTGATTGCAAAGCAAATTTTCGAATGATTCAAGTGCTCAATTTCTGTGCAACAAAGCGTGATGACGAATGTAGATCCCAGACCTCTCTTAACTCCCTTTAACTCGCTTGATGGGCTTGTGGCTAGATCTAGTATATTGATATTTACTACTTATATACAGTGCATACTTTTAATTTATCGGAAAATTTGTTCCTTTGCCCCTCTCAGAATTCATTCATCTCCCCGCCCATTCTTCAAACGTGGGGCTTGTGAGAACTTCACGTTTGGCAGTTTCCTGTCGTATATCATAATCTTTCACGCTTAAAACAAGTTAACTTAGAAAAAAATTATTTTACTGCTTAGATAATTATTGCAGCAATCAAATACTCTTCATTTTAAGTTTGACACCTCTGAGTTTCGCATTAATAGTCTTGTTTTGACTGATTGAACCTACGATCTAAAAAATTTTTAAGACAAAACCTTTTTAGGGGAATCTTTTTAACCTTTTCTTTTCCCCATCACAAAATATATGTCTGTTTTCAAGTAGCTTCATCAAAAAAAGGCACGTCGATATTAGCCGGGATTTCATTAGAAGCCCGCAACTGGTGAAAGTTCTCCGCTTATTCACCAAACCTTCGCCTACCTACTTTCACCCTAATTTTAGTAAGACTGGACAAACATTGGTAAACTCACAGACGGCTACTTTTTAATGTGAGCCTTCTACGTTAAAAATTAACAAAAACTCTGTATTAGGGGGCTTGTATCAAAATTGTTTGCTGTAAGGGGGCTTTATCAAATATTTTTGGTAAAATGGATACTTCATAAATTAACTATTTAGTAAAGGATAGTTGGAAGATTTGTTTTGTGTGCTACATTTGGTTTTCAGATCAATTGTCATCATCAGTACAAAGTGAATGGAAGCAACAATACTTATCATTAGCAGAGGTTTTACGTCATTTCTGGTCATGCTTCCCCATCAAATCTGCACAACTTGAAGAGAAGGTTAGGGTTTACATTGCTTCATTATTTTAGATTATGTGGTCATCTTATCAGTATTGTAACTTTTATTTTTCAACCTTTCAAACTTAGCATGTTCCTTCACAATGTGCATAAATTTTTATTTTTTTTCATTTGTGTATGTTAAACCTGTTTTGTCTCAAGATTAAAAGATTTCGCCGATTGCTGATAACAATGGAAAATTTGGCTTAAGTTTTGGAACTCCGTTTGGAACAACGCAAACTTTGAGGATTTTGATCACTTAGCAAAGTATATAGTCAAAGAAATCGAATTTCTCGAATCATCAGTGTTGAATCTTGGCTGGTAAAGGGGGCCTATAATAGTAGAGCGTTTTAATAAACAGCCTTCTATTCATGCAAATCCTAATTCTCCCCTTTTTTAATCGATTTATATACACTTGTAAGTTAAAATGATTGACATATCACGTGATTACATTGATCCTGTTACACAAGGAGGAGGAGGACGGGGGGGGGAGAGCTTATAAAAATCAACTCCAAGTTGCGATACAAATTGCCCGTTGTGTAGCTTTTTAATTTTTCAAGTTGCCATCATTTGCGATTTACATTCATGGAATTTACCTTCTAAAGATCAAACCAAAGTATGAATCAAAACCTAAAAGATATTTTAGGCGAATATATTAATATTTTTTTGCCTTCGACGGTCTCTTTGACAATGCCTTGTGTTTGCTTGAAAATTCAGCCCTGGGAAAATCAGTCGAGTCTTTGCGCAGGTTTAACTACCCGAAATTTGCCCCCTTTACTGATTTGTTGCACCTCTTGAATTTTTTTGTGCTCCATCGATCTACTCTTCACTGCATTAGCCCTTTTTGATTTACAAAGCCTTCTTGGTAACTAATTATATATTTATTCTTTTCTTGTAGGTTTCAAGAATGAAAAGCTGCCTCGAAAAGTTCCGTGATACAAAAATAGCAGATTTTAAGTCAAAGCTCCCGGATTCAAATACAAATGTAAATTTTCTGATCGATTCTTAATATCTCGGCAATGACTTAAGAAAATGCCAAATCATGATTCAATTTTGATTTGATAGATTGATTTGATATGGATTCAGCAATATCTAGGGAGTATTGCTGATTCAGCTATAACCTTTAAGCATTGAAAGCTAATAAACGAAAAATCATTACGATGCTTTTTTGTCAATATTGACTTGAAAAAATGAAAATTCTTTTAAACATAGCTGTTTGTGGCTACTTTCAGAAAATATGATTAGCTCCAACCGTTGTATAATTCCCTTACCTCCCATGTCACCCCATGTAGTAACAGTGTACGTGATTCTTCCTTATCATGTCACCTCCGTATCAAAAATGGAGTCACAGTATACGTGATTAGATTTCATGATATTGAATACGCTTTTTCTCTTTTAGCTTGTCGATCATCTTCATCAACAAATTGATGCTGCATTAGAAAAATACAACACATGGCAACAGCGTCGTGTAGCACGATGAAAAAGGACTTCTTTAGGTTTAAAATAATTTATCTGCCATGCTAGTCCGTTGTTTGTCCTCAGTGTTGCAATGAACAATGATTTGGCCTAAATCTTGCCATCTTGGTGAAACATTTGTTGAGTGTCAGACACAATATGGAGATGAATTTTAGAAGAGATATCAAGAACAATTTTGATATGCTTGATAACGGATTTGAAGTGACATGAACTTCAAGAATATTTCAGTATCTAATTTATGTACATGTTGACGAAGGAAACCTTCTTGGATCAGTCGTTCAAATGCTGTTTAAAATGTATTTCTTTACCACCAGGAAAATGACTGCCATTTGCTTAAAACGACTATAAAGAGTATGAGATTTGATAATGCTGTGCTGTGTGGCCAAAACTGGCATCCAAAACGTTGAACAGCTGTTGCTTTTTGCATTCTTTTCTATGTCTGTCATCTCAAGTTAGGTCTTTTTGCTTTCTTGGAAAGTTTGTAGCACAGCATGTGAGCTGTAAGTAACCAATACTTTGAAAAATTTACAAAAAAATATTGTCAGCAGTTTCGCAAGTAATTTTCGATAAAAATTGTTGTCCACATGTTGGTTAATCAGTTTACAATATTTCCTAATGATAGTGAAGCTTGCAATTTTTTGTTGGCTAGGATTAAGTGTTTAATCTCTCTTGCCTTGGGTTTTACTAGAAATAGATGGTTCCAAGGTCCAGCATCGGGGTTACTGTTCTACTTGAAAAGATAATTGGAATCTGAAAAAGGTGAAAGAGAAAGTTACTGTATCAGCCGTTAGCTTCCTGGAACACTTCAATGCTACATGATGTATGTCATGGGAAGTGAAATGTTTAACTTGAGTAGGAATTATTTATCAGACACCCATTTTTAGCCTCTTAGAGTTTGTACCAAGTTAAAAAACACTTAGTGAAGTTATCCTCCATTTCTTGTCTTAACCAAGGCTAATTTTCCTATAATTCATTGTGGGCTTCGGCAAAATTATTGTCTTTACCAAGGCTAATTTTGCTATTATTCATTGGGAGTTTTAACTGAATTGTTGTTTTTGCTGAGGGCAATTTACCCTCGTGGACAGAAGGGCTGCAGCGTGCCCGCGTAGTGGGCGTAACTGGGCTAGTACTTGACCTAAAGCGGTATCTTGTGATATGTTCGTTATTGGATACGGAAAGCAAAGAAATAGTTATGGAGGACAAGACTCACGGTGTTATGGGCAAGTCTTCATACAGAGACATCCTCATCAGATTGGGAAGATCGGTGGTGGTACTGTATTGCTTCTCTGTTTTCTGACGTCACTGGTGGGTTTTTTACAACTTTTTATTTATCTTGAAATAAAATAATTGGTCCATATCAAGTTATGTTTAGAGAGTCTATGATGAATTGACAGCCGTATCGCTACTAAGGTGTTACTGTAAGGTCGTGTTCTCTCCGGGGTCTTTGTTTTTTATTTTATGGTTTGTGTTTTTTGGGGGTGGGGTAGGAGAGCTTCGCTCGTGGCGGAAAAAGGCCATTGTCTTTCTTCTCAACCCCCTAAAAACGGTTGGAGTTTTATTTATGGCTGTCTTTGCGATTGGCCACCGACAGCCCAAAAATGAATGATCCAAATGATGAAAGAACGCCCACTTCAGTCTTACGATTGATTGTGGTCAAATGTTCTGAGGATTACTCTTTTGCTACCGCTTTCAGATTGGTAACCTGGAACAAATATGAAAATTAATTATTCACCGCATTTAAAGAAAAGGCCTTGAAATTTGACTGTATTCTTCAGCAAATTTTTTTGCACCAATTTCTTCTTAAACTATTAAAAAAAGTCATATTTAAGCAAGTTTTTTATTCTTTTTCCTTTTTATTGCTTTGGTCTTATCTTTAACAGCATTTCTATTGATTTATTTTTTACGGAAAAGGCACGTTGATAATCTTTGAGATTTGACAGAGTCTCGTGCGAATATCTTCTTAAATTTTCAAAAAATATCTAAAGCTAGCAGTGTTGTTGTTCTATTCTATTTTGCCAATTTTATCACAAATGTATTTTTTCTTTGGGTTGAAAGGCAAGGGTATCGGCTTTTATATTTTGTATTTAATTACAGGTTTCGCGTGTATAAATGGAGGTGATCGGTTACCCAACAGCTCTGCAGATTCTCTGTTGATAGGCTTGACAGCCATATCCTCTCGCTAATTTTCTTTCGCAAAATGTTTTGACAGAAATATTGGATAGGCTGTGCAAATTTAGAAATGTTTTTGAGCAAATATTTCACACGTATGTCTTTTTAAACTATTCAAACTAATCCTAGAATTGTTTTCATTTATCTTTCGATGTTAAAATCCCAATTCTTTTCCATTTTTCTATTTCTGTGGAGTCTGGGGCGAGATTTTGGCGCCAAAATGTGAATCTGGTGAATGACGCGTACATTAAGCTCAAAGCAAAAGAAAGCGTCGAAAGTTGACGGAAGAGGATATTATCAGTCTTATTCGAGAAGCTAACAGCCTTGAAACATGCCTTCCAATTCCAAGAAATCTAAGCAAGCTGTTAAAAACATTGTCAATTTCGACTTCGAAGAGAAAGAACATGAAGTTGCTGAAGAAGGTTTGTAATTTTCAAATATTTGACAGTGGTCGGCGGCTTTTGTTCCAGTTTAGGACAAGATTGTGCCTGATAACTCTGAAAAGATAACTCAAATAACAAAATAATGGCATTGAAAAAATGTGGCAATATTTGCATATATTCATGTTAAACTTATGCACAAACAAATTAGACCTAATTTGTAGAAAATTTTGAATCTATATTATTGTAGGTAGTCTTAGAAATAATAAGATTAGACAAATATTTAGCTCTGTAACCTTGTTTATGTTTACCTAAAAATTATTGTCTTTTTGTGTTAGAAGTTTTTTAAAACAACTTAACCAAGGAATTTTTTCATATAGCACCACCTGTGGGCTCAAATAGAGCCAGAAAAAGAAACTTTTCAAAACCACCGTCTGACGAGGAAACTGACAGTGAACAAGCTCAGGATACAAAAGTGTAAGTAGAAATTTAACTTTTCTATTAATCAAATTTGCAAAAATTGGATAGAATATAAAGTCACTTTCATATAACTATCATCATGTCCTGTTAGTTTCTCCCAAAGACTCTGACTGAAAAATCTGTGTTCGTGGAAATCCATTTTTCGAGAGTTAGATGACTTATCGGTAATATTAGCAATATTTGAATTAACGCAAAAAGATAAATAGTTAGTTACTTTCCGTTAGAAGCCTATATTTCAACATTAAATAAATTGGGTTTTCTCAACAGAGACACATGCGAAATGGAAATGCAAAATGTTTTAAGCAGCTTTGGAGGTAAGGTTTCCATATAAAGGTTTTATAAAACATTAAGCTACAATTGGTTTTTATCATTTATGATTGATTTAGTTATAGAAAACCAAGAATTTATCTGAAACTTTGAATATTAAGCTTTTGTTTTTCATCATTTTACTATCACTATCATTTTTCGTCATTTTTATTTCTCATATTCCTGGATAAAATGAAGCTACAAAGCATAACAAAAACTGAAATTCTGAAAGGTTCTGCTCTCAGTGTCTATTAAAACTCTAGATAAGAACATAAATTTCTTCATTTTACAGCTGATATTACAAGAACTCTGGCTGCAAAACGAAAACGCCTTCAGCTATTCACACAAGCATCATTGAAATCGGCAAACAGAAAATATGAAGATACTTTGAGCTCCCAGCAAATGGAAAGGTAAGAAAACTATGAATAGATTTTAGTCCTCTAAAAGCCTTTGTTTGTAATTAATTTATAATCAAGGGAAGCAAAAAATTTTCAAAGAGTGATAGCTTAACCAGGTTCTCTTAATTGGTTCTTCATAATTCAAAAATAATTGCTTAAAATGTTTAAGATACGCACAGTTCGAATGTTTAACAAAAATAACACATCTACCTAACAATGGATAAAATTCGTCAATTTTTACTGACACTACCAAGCACTTACTTGATTACATAGTCTTTGCCAAAAAATGAGCTATACATATTTGAATCCATTTAAGAATGAATAGAAAACGATTTTAAGCTCATATAATTCCAATTTGTGGCACACTTAAAGAGAATTAATGAACATCAGTTCCGTTATCCTAGAAATCTCATTCAGTTTGCGTTGGAATCGAGTTGAATCCAAGGAAAAAATTGTATGGATTGTCTTACAAAAATAGCAGCTTCATTAAGATTAGCTGCTATTTTAAAGATGAGGAGTTTGCCAATTTTATAGTCATTCATCCTTTTTAACGCAAAATTATCAATATTTTTAGGTCATTATCAAAATTGTCAGTAACGCAAAATTACCAGTAAAATAACCAGAAATATATTGTTTGCAATCATTCAGGAAAAAGTTGTGTGAAGAGTTCAGCCGTCAAATCGATTCAGTTTTCACGCAATGGGACAGCGATCTTTCAAAGTCGAAAGAAAGTGAAGAAAAAATGGAGGTAATGATATATGTATATGTCTTAAATGATTTACAACGATAGTCACTCTATCAAGTAAAATTTTCCAAAGCATCTTGTTGAAAAGTAAAATTATAATGGCAGTTAGCAAATTGTCAAAATTATTTCTGGGTCAGTGAAAGTCAAGAATGGAATTTCCGCAGCCTAGTTCTAGAAACTTGATTTACTGTGCGGTTATGAAATGAGTGTTGTAGAAAGGAAAGATAGTCTTTGGGTGGCCATCCAAGCGTAGTAATACGGACAGGGTGGGAATAGTCTGAATCTACAGTTATTGCATGTGGCTGAAAAATCATGAATGCAGTCACTAAGATTTCAATTACTTCCAAGTAAACCCACTTGACAGTTTATTCACAAATCAATAATGATTTCCACATCTTTTCTTCACAAGAATATGCTGCGCCAGCAATTCAAATCAATGCAGCAAAATCGCATTGTCCAGACACAGAGAATAAGAGCCATAAAACAGCTGCATGAGCAATTTAACAAGACGCTAGTTGACCTTGAAAAGGTGCACCAGGACCAGCAAAGCACAATTCAAGGGGAAATAAGAAAAGAACTGTCACAGTTGCAAAAGAAAATGCTTATGGACACGGTAACTATCAAAACATCGTTTCACTTGAATGGATTAAGCTAAGCTAGAGAGATCTATGTTTCTTTGGCTGGAGCCGGTACATCGTTTTTTCTGGTGTTCCAACTAAAAACATTTAAGCCAATAAATTTTGTCAAAATTGCATTCTGATGAGTATCTCCATCATTCACGAGCCTAACTAACAAACATAATAAACTGTCTACAAGTTTTACAGTCCTTTGATACCATTCTTTTCAATAATATTCTCATGTTTAATTTACAGATGCATATTTACTTAAACATTAAGTATTTTCGTAAAATTTCAAACGCAAACTGTTGATGGCTTGTTTTCTCCATAGCAACAAGAAGAAATTTCGAATGTACGGAAATCTTTGCAAACGATGCTGGCACAAGTGTAAGGAAGCTGGTCGAACTAAGGGCAGAGTTTCCTTCTCCAAAGGTTGGCCTACTGTTCCAGCTACAACGTTAGTTCTTAAACACCTTCTTTGTTTTTCCTTAATCGTAGTTTTCCCGGAAGAGCTTGGTAAAAAGATTGATTAAGGACCTCTGAGTTAAAAAGTTGTTCACGTCTTGTTAATAAAGATTGATGAATAAGTTATTTTTGCCTTATAGCCTTAAACATTTCTAACGGTGTAGTCATTAAAGACAAATTGGTAAATTTCAACTACAGACGACTTCGCTTTTGAACAAAAAGCAGGTTCTTTTTACCAAATGTCTAAAATTCATTCTTTGTGCTTTCCATAAAACCAGAAAAAGTATTTGAAAATGTGAATTTCAAGGAATCTTAATGGTCAATTCTGGTGAATTGTTTACCAATATGTTCAAACGACGCTATCAAACAGCAAAATGTACAAATTCGATAATATAAAATTTAGAGTTATTTTGGAACATATTTTAATCTGCTTGACAACCTCCAATTTCAAATGTTGCAATTAAGAAATACTTTAATTAAAAAGTGTCTTTTACTTTGCCTGAATTTCTCTTTTTTTTTAAATATCCGAATAAAATTATAAGCCTTCAAACAGTGAAAATAATAATCATGGTTTTGAAAATAGTTGACTCTGCATGAACAAATACATTCAGCAAAATAATGATCGAAATAAAAGAAACACTTTTTCTAGCATTGGCCCAAGGAAATTTATCATTGAAAATTTAGTCCGTCGGATGCCTGAAAATCTTTATTTCAATACAACTACAAAGGTGAAACATAGTATCTTCCATAGAGAATGGTTTTATTGCTCAGCAAGAGTAGATCAAAGTTAGAATGATTATATACAATATCTTACAACCTAATAACATTTCAAAAAGAAAAAGCACCGAAGGATGGATAGATCGACAAGGACTGTTAGATTAAGAATAAACAAGAACATTAGTCGCTTTCAAAAGCTGGTACACGCAATCTGCATAGCGGAAAGATGTGTCCATAACACGCTGTTTGGCTGTTTCGTTTCCCTTGTCTTGCACCATGTGAAATAAGCCAGGGTGCATCTGAAATTCAGAAATGGTAGGCGATATTCTCGAGAAGTTAGCTTAGATAATACGTATCGCTGTACATGTAATATTATCGGCGGAACAAAGTGATTCAATGATGAAATTGATTCATGATAAACGTTGGAAAGGCCTTAAAATTTAAAACGTTATTTAAAACGTTGAAACATAGAATGCATCAATCAAACCTGTGTATTTTCTGCTATGTCCTTTGAAAAGTTTTCATCGAATTCTCCCATTGCCAGTTTGTAGCAAATTCTTGTAGAGGCCATGTATAGAACATAATCCTCCTGAGATGAAGAAAGAACAGTGTGAAGATTATCTGTGTTTCGCTTCGGTATCAAAAATTATAATTGGCTTTGACCTACCAGACTCTTTATCGTTCTACTCAGGATAGGAAACATAAAAAAATTGATCAATCAGAATATGAAACTTGAAATACTTCAATCAGTGCCTAGTTTTGAATCAAAACTACAAATGACGTTATTCTGAGGAAGACAGTTTCTTAAAAAAAGTAATTTCTAGACGAAAGAAATAATGTTTAAAAATTATTGAAATTCTCATTTACAAGAAAAACTATTTTACAAGGTTAAACGAACAAAATTGCAAGTGTTTTTAAAACAGGAATAAAAAGTCTACACTATGACACGGTAAATAAAAATAGACAACAGAAGGGGGTAAGTTGTCAGCTGAAAAACAAACGGTTATGGCAAAAGACAGCAGACATCGAACCTATTGCAAAAGGAAAGAATCATAGAGAATTTTTACTATGTTCTGAACAATGTCTATGGACAAAGTAATCATTAAATCATTTTGTCAAAATGTAGTGATAAAACTAAGCCGGTTACTACAACATTTCCAATCACTTACCAGGAAAATGATCGATTCAGATGGTTAGAATGAACAAAAACCAGTCGGTTAGGAACTTGCCGAGCCCCCTTCAGTGTAAAGTTGCTTGCTATCCACACAAAATCAAGAGCGTAAAGCTAAACTTTTCTAGAATTACAAACCTCAGTTGGTTGCTCATCTTTGCACCATTCGACGGCACCAAGTACAATGGTATCCTCGGGGCATTCCTCTACTCCATTCCATTTGCTCCAGCAGTATGCATAGGCTGACGATGACAATGCAAGTTGCTCGTATACACTATCTACAAACTCTGGGTCCTGAAAGAACACAAAAATTCTCTATAGTGATGCAACAAAATTAATATTAACTTTAGCAAAAATAAACTTCAGTTAAATTCGATACGGTTCAAAATGAATTTTAAAATTGGCAACATTAGCTCAATAAAAATACTAAATAAAAACATAAAGAACATTGTAACTAACTTCATTTTTTAATGGAAAACCATTATAGCAGTCAGCTAACTAATACTAATTATGAAATTTGTATGTCAGGATATTTCTTGAGGATTCTCAGCTGCTAGACTAATCGCTAAGAGTTCACTCTCTGTAAAAACAAAAAAACGGCAATTTTAGTGATGACAGGAACATGTATCACAAATGCAGCTCAAAGTCTGTTTCAGCTCAAAGTCTGTTTCTTTAATCAAAACTTAGTTTCTTTTTGCCACGTGCTGTCCATCTAATTAATCTCACACAAAGAACCAACCAAAGTGATTGATTTTTAGATAAATTCATATTAAGACCTTACCTTTTTACATATGCTGACGTACTTCTCGCCATCTTGCGCTGGAAATATATTGATTCCCGAAGCCCTCAGTTTCTACAATAAAAAGTATGTATAAAATAGAAGGGAAAAAATAAATATATCAATTCTGTAATATATAGTATGGTATGGTATGGTATGGTATGGTGTGATATGTTATGGTATGATATGGTATGGTATGGTATGGTATGGTATTATGTGGTACAGGCCCACCAATAGCCACAACGAGGCCTTGTCAATTTATGTTTGCCATGACCAGCTCATAAACGATGGAAAGTGAGTAATTTATGGGATAAAAAGAGACTTAACTAGGATTAGTACACCAATTTTATCTTTTTTCTACACAACAATCGTTACTTCAACTCATATTACCTGATTCAATTGTTTTTATAATAAATAGGCCTGATGTTGGTATGTGATAAGGAACTATTCGTCAAGAAAAATCAATAATAATTCAATGATAGATGAGAAAGAAAATCAAACCTACATTGATAAGCAGCTTGGGAGCCATCCATTCACCTAGCCATCCCTTCAGAGCTTCACTGTCATCTGGCTTTCTCAAGCAACATTGGGCTCCCTAAGCAAATTTTGTCTTTTAACCAGACCTCGTGATATTTTAATCGAGATGCAACGTTATACACAATTTTTTCCATAATTTAACAATCAATTCAGTGGATAAGGAAGAAAGCTAAAATGAACCAAACACTGGCGAAGAGAGCGAAATGAAATGATGACAACGAAAATATAAAGACTTTTGGACTACAACATCTTTTTTAGCTTTGATTTCTTATTTTTGTCTGATATTTTAGAAAGTTATTGAGCAAAACTAAAAATAAAATAAACTTTAGAATTATGAAAAACTGCAATACATTAAAAGACTTAGATACGATTCTTAAAACGCCCCTCGTAAAAGTCCCTTTAAAATATACCCCAAGTTAAATACCTAAAATACCTAAATTAAAAAAGCCCCAGAGGCTGAATCAAGGATTTACAGAACTTCTCTAATTTAAATTATTTTTTGTACAATAAGAGGATCACTGATTGTTCCATTTTGCCTATATATTATACAGGCCGGGAGACAAAAGATTATTTTTGTATTTGAAACTACGAGTTAACATGATATAAGTGTAAACATTAATTCACCTTGATCTCAATCTCAGCATCTACGTTGGCAGCAACAACAGTCAGTGTGCAGTTATTCAATGACAATGGTCTCAGCTCCCAGGACTGGAACGGCATGTTTAGGTACAAATCCTATAAAAACATAGAATTATTAAAATCAAACAATTTTTTGTTTTCTAGACAATATAAACTTGCAGGACTATGCTGGGTAGAGAGGGTATCAGTGAGTTTGTCCAAAATATTTTTAGGGCGATGCCTTTCCTTTTTAAGTCCTGGAAATGCTACTTTGTAAAGATATTGCAAAAAAATTAATAAAACGGTTATTAAGTCCCTGGCTATATAATCTAATTAATATATCATATCATAAAAACATGTTCCATGCATGGTTAAAAGTGGAAGTTTTGAAAAACTAGATGTTTTAGATATATATTAAACACTATCAAACTCATTTATGTCTGCCGTATCACGTTCTACACAGATCTGAGCCAGATGCTTAAGGGTAATTATCGATCATAAGGAAGAAAATTAACAATACATGACACCCCTAACATTTTCTTCAGATTTTTGATGAAAATAAAAAGCAATCTTTGAAAAATACTTTATACCCCAAGCACATGGCACTGGGATTATCAACAAGGCTCGGATATTTACCAAACTAACAGCTGGCTTTGCGCTGGCACTAATAGGCGTTTGCCAAAAAATGAAAAAGCTAACTGAAATAATAGCAAAGAAAAATCAGCCAATAGCAATAACTTATTTGGTGTGACATGCATTGAGTAATTTTGTAAGGTTGGTCCATGTTTTTACCTGTACTATCGTAATGGCTCCAAAATGACACGTTTTGAATGATATTGTTCGGTTCCCTGCAAACGAATAGAGTTAATATGAGTCATAGAAGAATAAAAGCTATATGATAACCCAATATAGCTACAATTGGATTACTAAATATATTTCCAGATTTTTGTACTATAGGTTGAATTTCAAATTACAGAACAGAACAGAATTGACTTTCTGTTTCTCCTTAATCTGATAATGATATTTTCAAATTTTCATTTGCTTTCTTTCATTTAACCGGGTTTCATAGAAAAATAGAGTTGTACAATTTAGGTGTATGATTAAGATTTTAATAAAAAGCAAAACAATTATAGATAAAACTTTGGTGCTGCTGTCGTATCTAAAAACATATGACAATAAATGACAATAAATTTCATGAAACCAGCATGCAGTAAATTGACTGACATCATATCCCATCACCCCAGGTCCTATGGATTAGGTTTCAAGTTATTTACCTTCGTCGTACATCGTATCATTGAAACCATCAAGCTTCCAGTGACAAGAAACCTCGTCCCATCGCGCAAGTTGTGGTTGCTCAAAAAACATGACGTCACTTGGCAATCTAAGATTAAAGCCAGAAAATAATTACAAACAGAAAAACAGGGTTTTGGAAAGACGTTGTAAGGTTTCAAAAAGCTAAATCAATAGCCTTTTTACTTGAACTGATATAAGAGACGAAAGCTAAGAATACGGATCACCCCTAACAGCTATAAAAATATTTTCACTATCCGCTAATCCAGTTTTATTTATTACTAAACTGATAGTTGTTGGAATTAGCCCTCTTTTACCATTTTCCATACATTGTAGTGCACCGGGAAAAACTTCTTCGGCGTGATCATATCAGCTTCCAGCCACACCCTGCTATATTTTTTGTGGAGGTAATAGCCCCTAAGCCCTTTCCTCCTGTTCCAATAGGACTTTCATTGAACCGGTGCCTCAAACCTATATAATGAACATCTCCGCGCAAAAACAAGGAATATAAACTGCCCTATATATACCGTACTATGCCCCACATTCTCTACCATAAAGATCTTCAGACTTTTCAATCTTAGCCTATGAAGCAGTTTAGGAGCTCAGGAGTGCATTGTCAAATCCAGAGGACCGCGGTCAAAAAAACGTGCTCTTGTCAAATGAATAATTTTCAATTGCTAATAAGCATTTTGATTGTTTTTATGTGGAAAAATAGAAAGTGAAAAGATTGGAATCAGTTTCTGAATCGAGCAATCAATAATCTTCCATACTTAAGAGTTATTGCGATGGGTTTCAGGTTGCTAACGTTCGGCGTGCTTGGAATGGAAGAACTGCTTTTAGCTGAGCCAATATGGCGGCTTTCTTGGTCAATATATTGCGACTCGTTCAATGATTTTCCTTGGGAAGCACCATGCACTGCATAGTTTAGCCTTTTAAGATCAGATGAAACAACTGCAAGAAAGGAAAGTAACAATACAAATAGTTAATAAAGGGAGAATAGTTGCGAGAAACACTGCGTAAAAATGAAAGTTGCGAGAAAATGAACAATTGCGAGAAAAAGGATGAATTTCTTTTCAGATAGTAATGCTAAAGATCTATAATGTTCAAGAGCCTAAAGCTAAGCACTAATTTGGGAAAGAGAGGAGGGATCAGAAGAAGAAAGAGGAAATATCAAATATCAAGACAATATCAAGACAGGTGTAAGAGTCTGGAAAGCAGGAAGAGGGTAGAGCAGTCCAAAGTTTACAAGATCTAGGGAGGGAGGAAGAGTAGTGGGATAGAGTTGGTACGTTTTGCAAAGAGACTTGGAAGGGGTGAGCACTAGAAGAGTGTCTGGTGTCCCCTAAATAACAAAGTGTGTCTGGTGTCCCCTTTAAAAAACGGTGATAAAGATTCCCCTTGTATGTTTGATAGTTGTAGGTTTTACGGCTTATTGGGCAAAGAAGAATAAAAGTTAACAATAAGAGTGAAAATGCTATCAGCCTAGATTTGCTTTCGAATCACAGATAGGATCACATTAAACATTTGCAATGAAAAATAAAGCAAATTTTTATCTTTGCCATTGTTTGTGAAAAAATGTAAGAAACCGGGGTATGTGATGTTTTCATCTAAGGTGCTGTTTTTATGACTGCAGTTACAGATCTGCTAGACCTGTACATAGTTGGAAATAGCAAGGACCAAACAAATTTCTTCAAATTAGGCCGGACGTGACTCATGCAAAGGTTGAAGTTATACCCTAGTAAATACTATTTCGTCTCCACTTAAGTGTGTATCTGTTGTTAGCATATATTTGAGCTGATATCAGGGAGGCAATAAACTGAAGTTTTTCTTATAATAGTTGGATAAGTGCTTAATTTTCATTCAATACAGCCACAGCCAAATACCAATTTTGTAATTGTTTATTGATATGAAGAAATACATTGGAAAGAAAGATATTGGAAAGTCAAAATTAAGCGTTGGCGTTTCCTCTACACAAGCTAATCGAACTTACTTTGTTGCATGTACCAGTGATCAACTTTTTGCTTCTGCGGTGGCAATTCTAGCAGCTCAATAAACGCAACAGGGCCCATTGGTGAAAACGATCGCAAATCAACGACATCTTCGTCTAGCAGATCTTCATCATCCTCTTCAAAAGTCTTAATTTCAGATTCGGTAGGTTTATCCTCCATTTCTGCAACTTCTGAGGAAGGAGAACATAAAATACCAAGTAGATTTTGTGATATACACTGGTAAAAAAATCCAGTGCCGGACTTTTTAATGAAACCATGTAGAAATGGCACGTCTTCTTCCTTATCAAAAGTAAACTGAACGAAGGCTATTACAGCGATTTAGAAAAATATCACACTTAGCTTCGGTTTTGTAAACAAGATTATCAGACAAATCGAAATATTATCATAAAATAATTTAAAACACACAAGATAACATCAACTCTGATTGGTCCAATAGAATAACCTCATCTGATTGAGTAATCTGGGAGTAGTGATAGAGTCATCTTGAGCAGAACAACAACAAGATATCGTTTCCATGATTAGTACTTAAACACGTCCCAATAATTAAGCACACTGTGTGCAAAAACACAAAGCTTCTACGCACAGTTATTTACTGCTTGCTTTGTCTTTGACCTGCAACGACATTTCAGTTTAGGCAATAATGTCACACTCACCTTCTTTTTTCGGTTCCTCTTCCTTGATCTCTTGTTGTTTTTCCTTTGCACTCGCAAGACTTGACCTACTTGCGCTTTTGCGGCTTTTTCGACTGCTCGACTAAAATATGACATAATTACTTTTGTACACCCAGCACCAAATAGGTATCTATTTCTAATTCTAAGGGGGCTAAAACAACAAGAAAAGAAACTAGCTAAAGAGCATCTGGATGCAGTTACCTTAAAAAAAATGATTTCCCTACATACGGCTAAGCACAAATATCACTTTAACCTAAATTTATCGTGACCAAGCTTAGACATGGCTTAATTATTACTGTAAAAATATCAAAGCTCAATTTGGTTACATAGCCTTGGACTGAATAGCGAGAAGGAGTTTGAATTTAAAGAAAAAGGACACAGCTTAATATTTCCAGGCAGTGAAGTACCACGACTAAAGATCCAAGGCAAACATTTTAAGTGCTGGCTAGCATAATGCTTTATAAACAGCGAAATCCGACATACGTATCAATTTGAGCAAAGACAAAGAAAATCACCGGGGTTGCAGATGATGCTTACCTTTTCTCTGACCGGTTCCGGATTGTGAAGAACAGTATCCGGAGTTTTCGGCACCGATGGCTCCGGTTCAGTTACCTAAGATGTGAAGAATAAAGATATGTATCATTTTATTAGGACATGAACGTCACAATATTGAGTGAAAGGAGCTCTAAAAGACAGATATAATTGCAATAGGTCTCATTTATGCAAGTTACGTGCACTGATTACACATGGAGAACATCACATTGAAAACAAGAAATATGCTAATTTTCACCTTCTCGCTCTTATCCTCTTCTGTGACTGTCTCGGTTGGAGGCAAAGACACAGCCTCGGATGCCTTCTTACTTTTTGGCAAGTACGTAGAACATCTGGGTGACATTGTGTCGTAATTCCTGTACAGAAGGCGTGTAGCCACGTCAGCAAGAACTAGGGACCGTGGAATCTCGATCATGAAACCCTCGCTTGGAAAGTCCACACTCTTCACCCTGTGAACAAATGGGTAAAATTGCAGATTATGGCTCTAACTTACTAACTATTACGAGGGCAACGAATTATCAATCAGAACATGACACTTCAGACAATCACGTGTACTGCTTTGACATGATTATGTCATTAAGAGCATAATATCCCAAGCATTAAGTCGAAGACTCCTAAATATTGAATGGAAGACATTACAAATTAACTCAACCCTCCAACCCTTCAAAAATGGGCGTTTCCATCATTTTCCAGTGACCTGAAGGGTGTGGCACAAAATTAGTGTCTAACACCCCCCTTCAATCATTGTTGCTTAAATCCGCCCCTGATAAGAAGAAACGAAGATAAAACTGCTCGATATACCTCGGGTTTTTGGCTGTGTTTCCCCAAGTGCAGATTTTGAAGTTCTTACTTTGGACAATACACTGCAAATTTTCTGTCTCAGGATTGATGTTATCGCCTGGGTTCTTTAACAGCCACATTGTCCCTTCATCGAGTTTTGCTTCCAGCAAAGAATACATTTCTCTGATAGACTGAAATAATCAGCAAGTTAAGGGACACTCAGGGACGTATCATTCAAAGATATATGGGAAGGCATATCACCTCTAGCAGTATTTCTAAAAGTTTACTGGCAATATCACTAACTATTTAGTTGTAGGTTGTTAGCTAGCTGGAATAATCTTCAGTTGGATGCTTCAATTGCCCGAAACGAGGAAAAAGTAAGGGATAAACTTTTATTATCTGTGTTAGCGTCCTGATATTCCACAGACATCACTTGTTGAAATGCACAAAATTGAAAATTTTAAGTGCAAAAACATTACTTTCTGCAAAAAGGTACCTTTATACTATCAAAATCATTTACAAGAGATGCAAACAATACCAATGGGAATTATCTGAATTGAACCACATCAAAATGGTTCGTAAATCATATTATGAGACAAAGCACTTTACATTTATGTACAATGCATACTAATCGCGATCGAAACACATCTAACTACTTCCAATGGTGGTTGAAATAGAAATTAAACATTCTGAGCTGATAGAATAGTTACTCGTGTGTTTTGTGATAGAATTCAAAAACAAAATAAAGGTCCCCCTGTTTCAGCTAACTTTTTTCAATCTAAATGCCTTAAATACATAAGTAATCTACCTCTGTGTATGTTTGTGTCTCGTTTTCTGATAAATCTTCATCTTCTTCCAATGCCCTCTGCAATTCTGCTATGAGCTACAATGTATCAAAGGCAACATAAATGATTAATTAGGGTGAAACAGCCTTTGGATATTCACTTTAGCCTAAACGCGAAACATGTTTAGTAAGCTTTTATACTGAGGGATCTCATCATGTTGCTTTATGGGTTTGCATTAACAGGCCTTAAAATCTTAAAGTTTCCCATCATTAAATTCTGGCATCATCCTACCTATGGGAGAGGGTATTTAAACTATCTTAATTTATTTCAGAAAAAAAATAGTTACATACTTCAAGATTTGTTAGTCCTACTAAGGAAGCGATTTTATATCTAAAACCAAATACTTTATCTGAAGTTTAGCTTTTTGCTTGGAGAAAATTAAGTTGAGTTTGCATGCTTGACAGTTCATCAAAGAAAACAGTTTTGTTGCTAAAATCAAATGTTTGCTTTGAGAACTTATTAAAAGTTCAGTTCTTTGCTTGGAAATTATGTCAAAAGTAAATATAAAAAAACGGATAAAATTAGACGAGGTGTAATCAAAACGGACTTTCAAAAGACAAATTGTTACAAACCTCTAAAGTGAGTTCACATTCTTTCAAAACATCGGCAAAATCTTTGTATTCGCTTTCATCTTTCCACAAATTCAGGTACGTGTTCAGTTCTTTGCTTGACGTAGGATCGGGCCTTCCGTCACATAGCATGTACCTATCCCACTATAGCAGAAAAAGAAACAGCGTCTTACACAAGGCTTAGGAAATAATTTGGTACGTCAGGAGTAAATGTCCAGGTCACATTAACCGACAAAAACTGTGAGCCATCCTTCATTTGCAGACAAATTTGAAAACTTGCAGACAAGCACCCATAGATTGCAAAATCTCTTGCTTTCCTAACATGAATTTCTTTTCGAAGGAGGTACTTACAACGCCCTTGCACCCAGTCCACAAATACCTACGGCTCTGGTGCTGGCTCCTTGAAGATTTTGTAAGCGCCAATTTCAAATGCTGAAATTTCTCTTTTACCAAGAATGAACAGTACCTGTCTGCCGAACAGAGAGTTAATAAATGAAGAGAAATTTTATGCTAGCTTCTTTGCTGAAATAGCCTAGGAACAAGATAAAAAACAAGCAAATAAAATGAAACATAGCCCTGAGAAAAAAATTATCAGGAACGGGTTACCTGGTAGTGTGCGCTCAGTCACTACATTTGCCGACTAGACGCTTGTGAATTTCAGAAAAGCAGAGTTAAAATCTTCCATTCAGTTCATTTTTATCAAAGTGTAAGGATTTCTTTATCATCATTCCGAATTCCCGCAAGTTTTCAAGAAAATCTCAAACCAAACGAAGTTACTGAAGAATGTTAAAAAAATGTAGCGCTCATTGTATATTTGTTGTACCCCAATGATTGTTTATACAATACTGTACTGTACGATATAATTGGCTTGTTGTATACCTTCTACTGTGTGTATATCTAGTTCCATTAAATAAAAGCTTTCTGGAATATTGTTTTACAGTAAAGTTGAAGTAAAGGCCTAGTCTCCATGTGTTACATCCTCGTGCCACAACTTTTGCAGAAAATAGCCAGTAATTAAGGCCTGGTAGAGTCCGGTCGGTTTAAGGATCAAATGGCTACCTAATGGCCCAGTTTCGATAAAAACACGACCGCTTGGAGGGTAATTTTTAGCACTTTAGCTTTGGCCCTCTTGGACTCTGACTGGACCCCCCGGTTAGGCTATTTTGGTTGTACGCCCTCCCCGGGAAATGACATTGCCCCATTCCCTTCAAACATCTATGCCAAACGATTAATGTGGCTTTGAAAAGTTTCAAACCTTTTCCTGCTCTCGCCTTTCCTTTTGAAAATGCAGCAGATTCTCCTTGTTTTGCTCTATTCTTTCACGAAGCTGATCAATTTCTGCCTGGTGTCTT
The DNA here is from genome assembly GCF_057945365.1 of Rhopilema esculentum. Taxonomy (NCBI): domain Eukaryota; kingdom Metazoa; phylum Cnidaria; class Scyphozoa; order Rhizostomeae; family Rhizostomatidae; genus Rhopilema; species Rhopilema esculentum. Next base: position 2,149,036 of record NC_142816.1, on the reverse strand, counting down.
TCTCTTTCCTAGGAGGCAAAAATAATTATAAATGACATAGAAACTTAAAAAATGCAGTGTTATTTTAGCTCAATTAACACTTCATACACAAACTTGCAACTTTAATCCCCTTGATTCGCCCAAATATGGACAATTTTATATAAACTTTTATATCATTGTTGCACAGCTTGACAGAAGTTTTCATTGAAAAAGCAGCAAAATTGCATCGTATCTATTGCTTATCTATATACCTCTTGTTTCTAAACAAGAGGTAGTCCCTGGCCAGTATCTCTTTAATTTAAGCTTACATAAGGTATTGCCAGGGTTATGGAAGGACAGCTGAAAGTTTCAATTGTACAGTAGAGCGGACGCCTATCGTTTGGATAAGATGATGTCACATTTGTCCGTTGTTTAAATTGACCATTGTCTTCCAAAATATTGGGGATGGGATTCACCAATATTTTGGGCATCCACCATTGATTGTACACGCTACAAAATCTAGCTTTTAAATTCAAAATGACCTGCTCTTCAAGTTTTCGTCTCTCTTCTTGCTCCTGTTTTTCTCTCTCTTCTCTGTCCTTTGCTTCCTGTTCAGCTCGCAGTCTTGCTTCCTCTGAAAAAAACCGAGTTATATTGAACAAAGGGTTTTGAATGGATAGCAGTACTTATTTTTAGATGCTCGAAAGGTTTATAATCAGGTGCAGAGAAATTCCTTTTGGTGAGGCCAGGGGTATAAAAAGTTGGAAGACCCAAAATTCATTACAGTTTTATTCAAACTATGATTATAAATTGATGTACTTATTTTCTGGTGAAATTGCTCAACATAATCCATTGAAAAGCTGTCAAAAATGTAATTCTCCAAAAGGGCAAAAAATATAGAGGAAGCAAAATTATAAAATTTGTCAAAATGCCTTTCTTTCGCGCTGCATTAAATTATCTATCAAATCACAATTTAATTGCAAAGCAAAATTTACCACTTTTTCAAAAATCATTTGAGGTTTTAGAGGTGCCCAGGGGGCTATGAACACAGGCATGCACTTAATGTAGCTGGAAAGAGCCCAACACACGAGACAAAAGATAAAACAAGGGCCTGATTATGTTTGACTCAAGGCTTCACAGTCCCTAAGACTGCATTTAGCAAAAATAAATGAGATCTTGTTCACAACTTTTAGGGACATCTCTCTCCAAAGATCTCCTTTATTGACCACCCATGTAGTGTCCGTAACAATCAAGCTAATAGTAAGAAAACAGGAACGTGTTAATGCATTACCCTCCTCTTGTGCTTTCCTCTCTGCCTCTTCTCTTTTGAGTCTTTCTTTCTCAGCTTTTGAAAGCTTCCCAGACTTTTTCTTCTTTCCCTTTGATCCAGTTTTTGCACCCTTGAAATAAAAACAGTCAACTATCTTCAAAACAGCTACATTTTTTATAAAAACTTAACTTTTTTCCAAAGATTTTTTGACTCATACTCAAATTACTTGAGGACAAACTATTCATCAACCCTCTGACTTGTGATCATGCCTTGTGCCTTGTGGCTCTATTATTGCAAATGCTCTACAGTCATGCTTGTAAATTGATCTTATTTATCATACTTTCTTTGCTTTATTTGATTCTGTTCATCGGTTTATGCCAAGCTAGCATGATTATATTTTTGCAACACTTGAAATGTATTTTATTATGGTCCAAAATCCTTGCACTACTATGTGGCCAAGTGCTGGAATAGCATCCCAATAGATATAAAAAGTACACCATTGACTTTTGCTGAAAAGTCCAATCTTTCTTCCTTGAAGAAATTGCATAAACTGAATTACCATATACTCTCAGGTTAAGAATTACCTCACTGATTTGTTCAACCAATCATTGAACTTATCAAAAGTTTAAAAAGGTTTGTTAAAGTATTTGCTTGCTTTGCAAACAGACGGATCTCTCTCCATGACTAGCCCTAGATGATGAGAGAGTTCCTACTTGCAAAACTGTCTTGAACGTATAGTTTTCTGTCACTTGTTTTATTACGTTACTTGATATCATTGTTGCAATTCAATAAATTTACTTAGTTTTAAAATTCCTTTATGCTTTACGTAAATTTTCTTCTTTCATATTAAGTATCTATGCAGTAGAATTTAAAACATGCATCATGTACTGAACTCAGAGCATTATGCAGTAATCATTAGAAAAAATAAAAGATTGTATCGCGAAAATCTATTTCTAGAATTTTCAACCACATAACTTGAACGGGCAGCATAAAATACGACTAAATGTGCAAAATCAGTATAATGAGCTAAAAATTGCCTGACATATGGTGATGTGAGCACAGGCTCTTTCCCAATTTAATCACTTTAATTTTGTCTTTGTTCTACTTAACTCTTAACTTAATTCTTTCTCTTGATATATCTTAACCAATTTAACCTATTTTGAATTTTAAGATGTATTTCATTTACTCTTATAGGAAAGGTGGTTAAAAGCAAAAAAGATTTAAAAACAGATCCTTCATGAAGTTACACCAATACTTTAATACAACCGAAATTATTATAATAAGGGTAAGGACTAACTTTATCTTTGCAAAGGTGGAAATTAACATGAGTTGAAGACAAAAGGTCCATCTCCCGTCCCAATGTCAACATAACTCGGAAAGGGAAGTGAAACAATTTATATTACCTGGGAAGTCAAATAAATTTGTGCATTGGAAACAGAAGAGAACCCCAATGGAAAAGACAAGGAGATGTTTTTTCAGATTTTTAACAAAATTCCTAAGGTGTGTATGTGACTATGAGGTGTGCACTTCAAATGTCCATTGTCAGAGTTATAGTAGGTGGACAGACACACCAAACTGTTTTCCAAATTTAATCTACTGCAATATTTCTAAGTGACAATGATACTGTTTTATTTTTTCTACGTCAATTCTCTTGAAGATACACCTATTTTAGCAACTTCAAAAGCCTTTTGACATTTTTAGGACATTTTGGCTGCCACACTTTCCAAACGGAAAAATCAGATTAAAAACCAGGAGATTCCCAGAAAGACAAACCAGAAGACTTAAAAAGTCTGTGCTTAGGCTAGTGACACAACTATTAAATTTGCTGTGAATTTATAATCAATATGGGTCATTTTGGAAAATATTTAACCTCGATGTAATTCAGGCGCTAGGCCGGTAACATTCATAAAACAAAACTTTTTGATAGGCTCAGAGAAAATATTCATTTTGTGGCTAAGCCCTTCAGCTAAAAAATTATACAATGAAAATTTAAAACAATCAGAAGTGGACTTGCAGCAGCTGAGCACAATATGATATGGGCCATCAATATGAAGAATGAACGTGGGGATTTATCAAAATTGCCGCGTTAGATATCAACAAGTATTTCACTCCTTACCGGCATTTTGAATAAAAGCAATATCCCTTGAATATGATTTCTTCTTCTGAGGATTGGTTAAAGCAGTATCTTCTATTCACTTCAAAATATAACTAAGATTTCCAAAGTTGAAGTGAACGGCCATTTCGTTGCCACAACAATGTTTTTGATCTCACTTCCAGGTGGCCTCGATTCCGCATTTGGGCGTTAAATTCTGTGACAAGGTTTGATCAGACGAGCTTCTTTCAAGACACTAAATTTTAATTTTAACTTCATAGAATCTCAAATAGCTTTACTTCCAGGTGATCTCCAGGCTCTATTTAATCTTCTAAGATTAAAAATTACTTCTTGAGTTGGCATGTAAGATTGAGAATATTTCCACAATTCAAGGCCCAGAAGGAGTGAAGTTTCAATGTTCCTTTCTGCAATGTTAACAAATAACAAGAGCCTCACAGTCCCCCTTAAAGCTCATAGGTTGAGCATTGCCCGCAGCCTTTTTTTACCCATGTTGTCTCCAAATTTCGCTACAGGCCTTGAGTCTATGCAAAAACTTGAGAGAGCTGGAAAGTCAAGCAGATGTACACTTACGTGACAAAAGTATTAGGACGATCGCCTCGAAGCAAATTTAGTTAATCCTTTGCTCAAAGAACAACATAGAAAATCAGTGGAAGATAGCGAGATTGCTGATTGAGATTTTCGAATGCAATTTTACCCAATTGTAAAAATAAACAAAAGTAAACTTTTTAGACAAATAGCATTTGCTTTTTTCTATATCCTGTCGGATGACCTCCAAGAATCTAGGAACTCACTGAAATAATTTTTCAACGAAATATCTTCGGATACAGGAGGAAATCTCAATAGAATTTTGAAAGAGCTTACTTTTGGACAGGGTTATTGAAAGACCATGATGTTATTGTTTTTGGAAATTTATGTCACAATTGCAACATAACTAGTTTTAATGTATTGCTTGAGAATCATTAGTTGTTTCTGTACTTGCCTGGGGGCTTTCAACAAATAATTGGACAAAATATTCAGCATTGATTGACTTCGCACACAAAGCCAGCTTGCAGATGCAGTTAGGCCTAACCAATAGTCGGCCTTTCTTGGCCTACCATTCTTTTAATTTTAGTAGGCATTGTTAACTTATTGTTCATGTAAATAACATGCTTTATAGACTTTTTGCTACCAAACTTTCTTGCAGTTTCAAATGGCTTGCAATTGAAACGCTAGACCCAATTTTTTATTGCTTCTCATGTCGCTTTTATTGCTTTTCAGGTCGTTTTTTATTGCTTTTCTGGTCATTTTTATTGCTTTTCTGGTCGTTTTTGTGTTTTCGGCATTGAAACTAAAACATTGCTGTTTTCCATTTCTCCTTGACCTTTTGTTAAAGGTGGAAATAAATTGAATTCAATAGGATTTGTAGCTTTACTGACGCCATTTCTAGAATCCCACAAAAACAGGAACATTTGTTCATCAATTGCTTGTTTTTGAGAAGTCATTTTGTTATTCATCGTCCTAATACTTTTGTCACGTAAGTGTACATACTAGCTTATTTCTCTACTCTGTTATTGCTCTGTAATATTAAAATCATTAAACTTCTTCTAAATTGTTTATACGTTTTAACGTCGATTAATGTGAACTTGCAACAAATGTATGTATACAATAGACTTTAAAATAAAAAACTGAGCTGAACTGATCAAAGGAAGCCGAAATCGTGCTGAGTATAGGCAAACTGGACAGTGAAACCTATGGGTGCGAGGTTGCGATCGAGGCCTCTGAGAACGCAATTATAGAATAATTTTGCACAAAAGGGTCCCGTCACCCCACTTTCCTTCCCATTGACAGACTGTCCATTCTATATAGTCGAGCCTCGTTACCCATGTCGAAAAGCATTGCGAGCCTCGTTAAATATAAAACCGCATCCCGTAGGAAATGCAATGGCTACACACTGACGGAATAATGGTAAGATAAGAAACAGCCGTTAAAAAAGACTTGTCCATATTCTGTTACATTGTCAATGTCCAGCATCTTAACAACAATGACAGAAATAACATTTAAGATACATAGAGTGTATAATTCTAGGATTAATATACAAAGCTCGAAGCATTTCAGCGAGACGAGTTTGATTCGTCTATTTAGTTCTCGGTACGATCATAATTTTACAACACGGTTATACCATGAATGTTTGTGCATTTAACAATAAAATGATTGACAATTCAACGCGATTGACAAACAAAGTACAGGCTACAGCAAAGTTTACCATGGGCTCCGACAAAGGTTGAAAAGTGGGGGGGGGGGCAAAGGAAAATTTAACACCTAGAAACAAAATATTTTGAAGAAAACTCTATTGTTTTGCAAAAAAGTGGGGGGGCAAGGCCCTCCCGGTTCCCCTTCGTCGGAGACCCTGTTTTCGTTGGTGATATAGGTGGCCAAAGAGCGGGTTTATTCTGTTTGCTATCATAGATAACACGGCTGGTTTGCCATATTCTTTAATATTTTGATCTTGTGCCCTAGCATTGAGACTTGCAATGTAACAAATGGGATGGGAACATTTAAAATTTAAGCTCTATGTACAAATTATGGTATATATAATCTATTCTCGGGAAAAAACAGGATTCCGGCTTTTATCTTATGGATACAAAGTCATTATTTACAAATTCAAGTAGGCAACACGATTACTTAGGCTGATACGTACTGCCTACGAAAAACAATACAAGAGGTATAGAACCCTCACTATACAAGATTTGCAATAAAAACCGTTATTAAATTTTGCCTTCCTACAGGGGTTTTAGAGTGAACACATGTTACTAGATTATACATTAAGCTTAGAATTAAAAGAAGGGGAATTAAGTTTTTCTGACTGATAATAAATGATATTTACAAACAAAATCACAATTACAAACACAAATACAAACACAATCAAACTAATACATTTTCAACAAAACATAATGATAAATTTAGCAACGAATTCCAAATTCAATGAATTGGCTTCCAATTGCAAATTCAGTTTCTGTTATCGTGTCAGTAATAAAATATAAACATTTGATCGATAGACTATAATAAAAACAGACGAATTCAAAAATGGAATGTTGCAAAACGATATTTTGATATTTTGTCGAAAGCCATGATTCACATAATTTCTGCATGATATTTACAAAAAGATTACATTGAAAGAATACGTAAAAATATAAGCGTTTTCATTTTTAAAGGCCTGGCATCAATCATAAAGATATGGAACGTCTTTTTTAATAACATACTCGAGATGAGGCTAGGATTAACATTAGTAATGATTATGATGATGACAAAGGTCTGCCAGTTTCAGTGAAAATCGCAGTCACTGTCCACGCAGTCGTCAAGAAACACAAAATCATTGACAAATTCGTCCAATGAATCAACCATTTTATATCTTGTCTCCTCCACAGTGACAAAATTTTTGCAGCTACCAACCTTGAAGATTTTCTCCGGCTTGTTGAACTCTCCTGCTTCCATTAGAAGCTCAAGCGACTTTTTCGAGATTGGTGTACTATTGTAAAGATCTGCCTGTGGCGTTAACCCGAGATATCCCATATTTGGAGGTGTTACTGACCGAGAAGGGCTTGGTGGTGAGTCGGAAAATTTACGAGGCATTGGCAGTGATTTCGTTGGGGTATTTGGCTGTAATGGTACTGATGATTTTCGGCGAGGAAGGTTAGACATGGACTGGCTGACTGAGAGGCGTTTCCTGCTTTGTGTCTGTGTGATTGGAACAACACGCATGTGGGCCTGAACAGCTTTGAGTCTGGCAGTGGCTAGAATAGAAGATGTAAATATAAATAGGGATCTGTCACCATGTCATCTATATATAAAAGTATCAACGGTAACAAAACCTGAACTTTTGCACCAAAGGCAAGTATGCAGAATGGAACCGTTGCCTGACGATGGAATTACGCTTGAAACTTAGTTGAAACTAAGAAGCTTCCTCTTCAACACACCAAAGTTTTGCAATGTAAGGTAACAGAAAGTCAATCCGCAATATTTCTTTGCTTTACTTGTAGCCCAAAAATGATAAACCTCTTAGGCTATCTGGATATAGTCTGATTTTGGAGTCAACTTTAAAAATTCTTTCAACATACCTTCTTCCATGTGAATGAGGCGTTTATCCTTCAAACTTGGATGCCTGGCAACAAATTATACAAACATAAATCTCTTTGTCATCAATATTTTGATTTAGGTCATACTGCGTGTTTAAAGCGAATTGAAGTAGGTTTTGAAGGTGTCATCTACTAACCAAAGACGGCATTTGGCAAACTATTCTGCTAAACGGGAAGAATTGGAAGAAAAAAAGCCCTATGGACGGCGGCGTGTTTATGTGCTAACGGCATGTGCTGACGTCAACTTTAGCAATTTCCATTTGCTGAACGAATCAACAACAGTAAGCAGTAATAATGTTGGATATACTAGGCAGAAATTCCCCAAGGAAGGGAAAATAGGGCGGTTATAGGCAAATAAAATATATCGCATAATTGCAAGATTCTTCGAAGAGAAGGACCACATATATCATGGCGAGAAGTCTGACGTAACTATGGCTTTGATGGGCAGTGCTATTCAAGGAAGAATCGGGACTAGCAATAAGCCACATAGGCTAGCTATCGCCGCATATTTCATGGAAATAAACGTGCTACTGTAAAAAGGATATACTTCATGTTTTGTTGCTTCTTGTGACGCTCTCAGATGTATACATAGAGTAGAGACTATGTTGCCGTATGCATTGGAATTACCAGAGGTGTAAACAATTTTTTCTTTCTGGGAAACTAAATACACCTGGGAACCTAAATCTGACCCTCCTCTATCTACGCCACTGCCACCAGAACAATTCAGCCACCATAGCAATTTTAGCAACCAAAATAGCCACCGGAGCAATTCAGCAACCATCATTTCAAAAATTCATGGGGAGCATTCCCATACCCCCTAGAAGCATCTGCCTAAGGCATGCTTTACTATTTGCAGTGGCGTGCCGGGGATGAGATCGCAGGGGGGGGGGGCAAAGGGTCAAAATGGCGCCCACATATCTTCCAATTTTCCTTTTCAAAGTATTGAAAATGTGCAGAAAAGTACAAATGTTCGGAAGCACGCTGATCTATATCTATCTATACATGGCGTACTGTAAGACCTTCAAATGATGAGAGAGTGGGTAGTCAATTACTGACAGGGCGTGATGGAAAAATTTCAAATAGAGTATTTTATTTTTTGTAAAACCTTGTAAAATCAACAGTATTTTGAGTATCGTTGTAGCGGCTGTATCATCAAACTGCACAACAATGATTATCAGGAACTTCACTATTGAGGGAGGATGGGGGTAGGGAGGGGGCGGTAAGATCATTCAGGAGTTGAAGGCGGTCGCCATCGTTGGCGGCAAAAAAATGCAAAGAATACGTTATAGGGATGGTCGGAAACTGCATCCAAACATTAACAACATCGCTATAGACTCATGGAAAATCCTGGACAATACCTACTAGTTTTTTTGAAAATATGGCCCAAGGCCGTTGCGAGGCAGGCCTGTCTGGGTTTACTACGAACTTGCCGGATTGAAAACTATCCTCTGCAATACATTGTGCCGATTCACCGCATTTATTTACATATTATCATCAAACTTTCCAGCCCTTTAGATCTACATATCGGAACAAGCCCAGGATATAACTGCACTGTCCGAGGCGAAACTATGGTTGCCGCCGAAGAGGAAAAACTTTTGAATTTTGATCCTTCCAGTTTGCTGGAAAATGCAATTTTTCAATAATGCAAGCTTTCTCTTCAATAAATATCCACAGGCTGAAAGCTACATGGTGGTGTAAATCGATTTTCTGGTGTCGTTGTTAAATATTTTAGCTTATGCAACACAATTTTCTTTAGATTGGGACATAATTTCTCAGCTTGTTCTTCCTTGCATTTCTTTTCATTAAAACTCCTTGCACCCTCTCAATATTCTTATGAAATAGCACCTAATCTGAACTTTTACCGCCAAGCCAACAATTTTGATGGGTTCCTCAAAAACATCCCCACACCTTACCTCGGTACGCCCATGGTATCTACTTTGTGCGTAAAAAACATTTAGATTTAGCGTGAGATCTTGAGATGGTGTTTAACAATCGTTTTTCAGTGCATCAATTTAGTAAGAAAAAAGAATTGGTATGTTGCAAGGTGATTTCTTGTTCTCTTCGAAGCGATTTATCGTGGATTGTTATACAGTATCCGCTTTTAGTATTGTTGCGTTCTTTTATGTGAATTGTCCTCGTTTGCAGCTTTTTGGCTAGGGCGCCTTCGGCGCTCCTATAACGTAACAATCCATTTCGGCGACCCTGATATTTCATCAGCAGGGGGGGGGGGGCAATTGATTTGCACCCCTTGCACTCCCTGCCAGCACGCCACTGACTTTTTGTTATTCGTCTTTACCCGGGGGCCCGTCATTCCTCTCCGCGGCCCTGCACCATAGTGCAAGAAGTAATTTCTGTGAAAGTAGGTTCCAGTCCCTATATTAATTTCAGTCTAGACAATGGTTTGTCTCAAAAACTCAGCTGCCAAAAAAATTGTTGATGGTGAGTGGTTGAGATTTCTGTGAGATGGTGAATGTGCACAAAGAATTTCTTTCCAATGGAAAGAGACTATGCCCTACTACAGTCCGTTGGCTGCTCATATTTAGCTGCTCATAGGCAAGTTGAAATAATATTAAATGCTGATTTTACTTAACTCATGTCACCAGATTTTTACATTTACTTTAAGACTTCAAAACATTTCTGTGAAACTTTCTGCTAATATTTTCATCCAGAAAAATTTCTGGGAACTATGTTCCCAGGTTCCAATGCTTTTTTCATTTCTGGGAATTACATTCAAAAAGTTATGATGAGCAATACGACCAGGGCAGGAATCGAACCCACAACCAGCAACTCTGTGCATTGTTTCTCTACCAACTCCTATCACTTAAATGCATTTTAAATATCTTTCATTTGAGATCTGAGATGCCCCTAGCACTGCCCTGGCATCTGATGCCATTTCATGTATGAATATAATGGATTACAGGCTAAGTCAAGGTCTGCTTATCTCCCGCTTGTTGTCAGATTTGAGAATCTAAACAATAAAAACATATGACCAAACATAACAAATGCGACTTAACTGAAGCAAGGTTATCATTACACACAATCTAGATGGCATCAAACCAGTTAACTTAGAATAAGTTGAATAATTAGAGGAAAAAGTAGCTCAGAAAACTCACATTTCACACTGGTATCGATCTTTGTATGTGTTGAAAATCTCCATTGCTATATTCACAACAGTCTTTGTGTAGTAGTTCTTCTCGCTGATTTCTTGAAGCTTTGGAATAAGCCAATGGGCTCTAGTGAAATATAACAATAGTCTATTTCAGGATTTCGAAAGGGATTCATCATATAATCACAACAGTTCAATGATAGGTATCGAGAGTTTGTGAATGCTTTAACTGCTGTTGTTTTTGGTGCTTCCTTGATTATCAGCACCTACAACTCTGCCTAAAGTCTGGGCACACTGGTACAAAGTCTCTTATTTGTATAGGGAAGAATGTTCTCTCATGTGTTTTGTATGATATGTGTCTAAACTATCAATATAGTGTTCTAGGGGAGAGAGTGACAAAAGTGGTAATATTTCGCTACATAAGAAACAGAATATAAAAGTACAAGGCAAATTGCACAGGATTCCAAGTTGATTTGGCACACATTCTAGCTTAATGAGCCTTTTGCTATCAGGTTATCGAATTCCCAAGAGATTTTTAATCAACCAGTTTTAACGTAATTGGCTAATGCCTGAGAATTTCTTGGTCAGACAATGTCTTTTAAACTTCCACACATCAAAAAGCTATGTCATACTACAGACATAAGATCTTGCTGCAATTTGTATAAACTTACAATTAACCTTTTACAATCACTGTGTGTAATTCAAAGAAAGTCTACCAGCTTGGAAATTTGTAAGACTTTTCAGAACATATGGTGAAAAAATCTTAAAATAATCCAAACTCAATGCTTTTGTACTCTTAAGTGCCAAAACACATCAATTCCCTATAATCTGATTACAAGAAAAATCTAAAAACTGAACTGGAAGTTAACCTTTCAGGTATAAAGGCGTCTTTGCATTGCAGCTAGCAGCAGGGCAAGTGCATGGAGCTCCTTTTTTATGGTATAAAAATTTAATGGACCATTATTGGTGCCGAATTCTATAAAGGTGAATTACACAAATTCCTAGGAGACAAAAGTAGGGAACTTACACTTCACGAACAAAGAGCAACACATGCTGCACTGTATAGATGCAAGGTCTAGCCACCCACTTGGCAATTCTGAGAAATACCTTTACCAAATGCCATAAAATTACATCTGTATCTGAAATGACATCTTTTGCTCGATGAAGAACTGTGGAGAAAACACAGTCAAAACATTCTTAACAAGTAAAATAAATGCAGTTGTTTCAAACCCAACACTGGGCTGAATAAAAACTAAGGCTAAAAAACAAAACATGTTGATAACAAGCAAAGACTCTGACATGAAAATTCAAAACTACAAAGACATGTTCTAGACTTTCTTTATAATAAACAGAAATCTGATCTTTTGTCTCTTGATGTTCTCCCACTTGGAAAGGTAGGGGGCAGGGGTACTGAATAAACATACATTTTATTCTGGCAGGGGGGACCTGCAGGCAAATGAAGAGTTGGTTCAACCACTTTCTGAGCAGGACAGCATCTTGAGCATAAAAGCTAATGACAGTTCTATTGGCATGTCAGTGTATTAATGTTTTACTGTATTCAAGGCTTATAAAACAATACATACTTTCATTCAGAGCTTCTGGGGAAACATGGTGAAGAATCGCGAGTCCCTCTGCAGAAACAGCACTATCAGGGTCACTTAATGATTCTGTTGTACTACATGAACAAACACTTCCATCATCCTCAGAGTCATGGCATTCTCTGCAGCAATCAGGGATCCTTATTCTTGCAATCCCAATATTCAACATGTTTGGATCTGCAAAAATAACTTTCCAGATCAAAAACTTATCAACTTTAAATGACTATATCCATAGTGCTGGTAATTTAAACTGAAGTGGGAAAAAACCTTTTGGTTTGTTTTCGCACATATGGCGAAAATCATTAATTGAAAATGTAATATAAAAAGTTTAAACAAATATTAACTAGACAGTTTTATCTCCTAGGCTTCATCCACCAAACATGACTCTTTTCAAAAAAAATATTAAAGGTGAGGGACAGTTCAATTATAGTAGCATTCATCCTGACTTTTTATGCTCATTAACCACTTGTTTACAACAAAAACAGGCAATTTACAGTATGCAAGTATAAGCATACAATAAACAGAGAAAATATTTCATTGCAGAGTACCACAATATTCAAGCACTGCATAATTACAGCACATGGCATCAATAACCTTGTCATTATTCATCTTCTTTTTCAATGTAGCCAACATTCTGACTACAGGCACATTTCATTTACTGTTTCATTTATAAAGTTGGATGTTTACAAAAAAATTTGGAATTTTAACTTAGAATATATTGATATTTCAAAATGATAAGAAAAATCATAACATACAATGCAAATGCAGGTACTTTAAGGCATCCTTGAATCCTTGCCGACACATATTGAACAGCACCTCTTGGCTTGGTGGAAAAAATGCTCTTGACATCCGGTACAAGTTTTGAGATGTAAATTGAACACTAGTGTTTCTGAGGTCAAAGTGGAACCATGTGCCATTGGCATCGTCAGGACAAATATCACTTTCACCACTGAACGGTGAAACAGTGATTGTTGTGCCTTCAAAATGCTGTGGCAAATTATCTGAGAACCCTCCATCTACATATGCCTGAAGAGAAGCGGGAACAAATAACAGGAAAGATTTACTTTATTGTTGCTAAGCATTATTCATTATCTGCAAATTGCAGTTTCTATTAAAGAAAACAATTTTATGATGTACCTTTCTCTAAAAGAATACGATGTACTTGTCCCTGGCCCAGTGGTATCACTAGTAGGGCTTAAAAGCAATGAGTTCGATTTTTTACCTTCAAAAGGGGGGAAAGGGGTGCTGTGAAGAGAAGCCCCTAGCACTGCCCTGGCATCTGATGCCATTTCCTGCCTAATTATAATGGATTACAGGCTAAGTCAAGGTCTGCTTGTCTCCCGCTTGTTGTCAGACTTGTCTTAGGGGGATTTTGCAATACATGGCATCACCAAATCTCTGGCATCCCCATTATGTTAACAAAGCCAATGAACCACAACTGGTGGTTGGTTACATTACATAATTCTAATGAGCTAGACATGTGGTCGAGGTAATCTCCTTTTTAATACAACAGTTTCTAAATACCAACGGCTTTGGACTTTGAACTTGGCCACCTGGCGCTATGGCACAAGCTCAGTAGATTGTCTGGTATTGAAACTTTAAATTTGCTGAGATAATACAATATTTGATCAAAAAACAAATAGCCTGGTTTTTTTTATGCTAAAAAGTAGAGTAATAAGTGAACCATAGTTTTCACAAATTGAACTGTTCGTTGTGTTTTCTCAGTAACATCTAATGGTGTTTTCCACTTATATTTTATGCTAACACTCAATCTGGGGAATTTTCAAACAAAAACATAAAGAAAGGGTTGCTGTTGTGTTACTCTAATTTGGTCCAATTCAGCATAGTTTAGTTTTTGAAATTTGCAATACCATATCAAACAGTTTATTCATGAAACTCATCCTAGACTCAAGTCAAGAAACATTTTTTAGAAAGAATGGGACTTACCACTCCTCTAAACTGTGGAGGCTTGACACCAGAGTAAAAGGGAACAAATGAGGTGCAAATAAGTGCCTATAAGCAAAGAAAAAGATATTTCACAAAGGTGTCGACTACATGCTGCAGAATATGACAGTTTCAAGCAACAGCTTCTGTGAAGATATTAAATTCAGTGCCATATGCAAGTATTTTTGTCAAACTTGCAGCATGTAAACTATTTACAAAAATACTCTCTTTTCAAAAATACAATTTTAAATTGATGTGCAATTTCATACTTCAGTAAACAGCGTCAAAAATTTTGCCACAATCTCCACAGTGGTCAGCAGGAGATATGTTTGAACCATTCTTAGGTTTTATGTAGAAAACAAACAGTTATATAGCTCACATTTTGAATGTGTATTGCTTTCAGACTGAAAATATCAATTCAAATACACAATCACAATCACAAATAGCTTAGTTTATCACTTCTTCACTGATGTTTATAGGAGCATGGCAAATTATGAAAAAACTTAGACCTTTTAGCCATTGAAATGGAAAAAAAATTTTTGTCTAAATTTGATGAGAAAAAGTTAAGGGAAGGGTAATTTTTGCAAGGTATTCTTGAGGATGTAATTCTATGATTTTGAAACTGCCTTTACATAACCAAATGAAATACATGGGCATTCACTATGGGCAAAAAAGATGTTATGAATAGGCATTGAGGCTTTTTCTTGCAGGACAATTTATGTGGCCTGAACATTATCTTTTTCCCCTCCCCAATGCCTAGTGGCTGGCACTGCCTAGGTCAAGGAAGTGACTCATTTCAAAGATGAAAAATTAAGAATCTTTGTATTTAAATACTGAGTATTCGGTAAAGATCTTTAAATGTTAATGGTTAAAAACGTGATTAAAAGTTCTTTTGTCTTAGGTTTAGCGTGTGATGAAGACCCTTTGAAAATTGGTACTGAACAGGCAGGTACGTAGCGTCCTTGATAGATGCCTGTGGCTCAAAATCAAATTTCATAAATATTTAATTGTTTTCATTGAGAAACGTTTGCATCAAAAGTACTTGTTCTTAAGTTTCGTTATATATAACATCTTAAATCTAATAGAAGTGACGCCAACGGGGAAAGAAACAGGAAAATGGAAACAGGAAAAAGAGTACAAGGTTACCGTTTCGATGGTGTAATATCAACAACCCGGTATTCTAAGGCCCTCTTTATTTACTTGTGGGGCTACTTCACCAAAAAACCGACTTTCGTATGGGTAGTTGTACATTCCTTGCCCAAATTCCTTTCCATTTTTTTCATTTCTTGTTTATCGAAACGCAAACATTATGCAACGCAACGAAAACTTTTCTGAAGGGCAAGTCAGAAAATCTTCGATGTGGGCATTATTTAAAGTAAAGATAAGTTTACGCCCTATTAAATATTTTATACTTACATCGACTAATTCTTGCTTCGACTTAAAATCGGATATTATTACATTTTCCCAGTCCGAAACACGAGTCATCGAAATGTGCAGTTTTCCCGTGGCAATTTCGTGTGCGTTGTCAGGCAAAAATCTCATAAATGTCTTGCGAACGATACCAACTGGGTCGAAGTCTTGCGATAAGGGACCAAACATACTGGTCCTAGCTTTTCCTGCTAGTTTCATGACAAACTGTACACAGTTTTCAAGGTCCATATTGAACATCAAGGTGCAAGAGCTCAATGCTCCAGCAGAGGCCCCTCCGAAATTCGTGAAATGTTCTAGATACTTCGGTGCGTGCTGCTTCAGGCAAGAAATTACGCCAATATGATAAATACCAAGAAATCCGCACCCTGAAAAAGTAATGTTCGCTTTCTCGAGTTCTTCATCATCCATAAAAATCCAATCAGCTTGTGTTGGCGGAGACATACTGTTCAAACTATGGTTCTTCCCTGTTTGTGATGACGACGAACTACTCATACCTCAACGGGCCTAAAAATTGCGTGGTCGGCAGATAAATAAATTACATTGTCACTCAAGGCCAGTTGCGGGATTTGTACACCAAAATCCTGGCTGAGTCTTGTTATATAACCTTAATGTTTAATTTCAAGAGTGATGTCAATTCACCACGCAACCTGGTTGTGTGCATATGAAATTTGAGATACAAGTTCCTTCCGACGACAATGTAGTCCACGCAATCAGCCGGCTAGTTCCACAGAATTCTTCTAAAAAAATTCCTTTAAAAACCAAAGTGTACTACTTTGGATTATCTCATGTAAACAAAAGACGGTTCCCTTGAAAACAAAGCTTGGGCTGCGTTAGTTTCAGGAAGAAATCCAAGGAAAAGGCTGATTTTATTGTTGACAAAACCCGGCTTGACACCAACGGCCTTCCCTGTCTATCTCGTGGTTTGTTTTGGTCTGCCTATGAATACAGGCCCACGACACTCCTCAATTTGGGCCAATCAAATCACAGAATTTATGTCATGTGAGGTCTTAAGAAGTCATATGATCCTCACACAAATAGTAAAAGATTGAGAAAATAGAGGTGTCAAAGTACTGAATAGACTCTGATCTTTGAAGTAACCCTATTTTTTTCAACAAAAAGTATTTTTTCAAGCTGGCTCTACAAGAACTAAATATTATTTACAAAACAAGTGAAAAACCTGGATAATATGGGAGCCCCTTGAAGACATAAAGGCATCGACTGCAGCATCGAAGCGTCAATATATGATGTTAGCAGTTACATAAAAAAGGTATCAAAGGTCACCAAAATTGTAGAAAGAAAAGAAAAAGGCTTGAAATGAATCAAAAAATTACTGGACATGCTTGGACAGAGACGGCGCCACGAAATTTAACCTGGGAGGGCTAAGAATCAAGTTTCAAGAATCAAGTGACATTGGAAGAAAGTTTTTGAAATTAAGCCTTCTAGAATGGCTAAAAATGCATCTCCAGGACTAAAATTTAACAAAATACCATACCACCCAGAAAAGACGGTTCGACGATTCTCAGAAAAACATTGTGATTATTGATTTTTCAAAAAAATTTGGGAGGGGAGGAGTCATGCTAAAACTCTGGTTACAGACGTTGGGGAAAAGAAGTAAGGGTGACCATTTGTTCAGAGTGCACATCTCAATGATGTTGAATTGACTGAGAGAATATTACTTCCTGAACACACTTGTGCATCTTCTTTTTCTCGAGTATTTTCTGTAGGCCATGATTACACATCAAAATGACATTGCAATGATGGAGAGAGTTATCTACTGAATTGATGCAAATAAAAGACAAATAATAGAAATAAAATATACCTCAATAAGTTAGTACATAGATAAAAAAAATCACGCAGTACATAAACACTTTGTTCTCTTTTTATTTCATACTCTGTTTTGAAAGGACGGTAAAATTTTTTTTATGTCTGAAAAAGTGGGGGGGGGGCTGAAGCGATCTCTGAAAAAGTGGGGGAGCTCAGATTTTTTTCGAAAATCTGAGGCTGGATTGTTCTTGATTTGTTCTTAAATTAATAGTGTGTAAGCAGTGCAATGGCTGGTGTTCAGGCCTCATTTACCAACAGGGCCTAAAATAAGAAATTTTTACAGATCCACATTTTTTCATAAAAGTTGGGCGTGGTACTTTGCTGCGATTGACGAAGTGGGCGTGGCAAGTATAAAAACTGCCACTATAGTGCAAATAGGATGTTTTAATTGGCCAAATTTTAAATGAATGAAGTATAAGAAGCTAATTCTTTACAGTATATGGATTGGGTTAATAAGAAAATTAGCAACATATTGTGATGTCTTAGCTTGTGAGAAAAGGTTATCGAAAGGAAACCCTTTGACTGGTTTGTTTGGATCTCCATAAAAGTTATTATTTCTTTCCTTTCTTTTTTGAAAACCAACTTAAATCAGTCTTGCTTCCCAGACTTTAGTGTTTTCGGTTTTTTGGAGCATATCTTTGTAGCTGTTCACGGAACTCGAAACTTGCGATATTCGTATATTTGTTAAGTGTTTCTGGAGCTATACTGCTTTGCCAACCTGTTACTATCTTTTTGTAGATTGGAATCAGTCTCTCTACATCGGCAGAATTATGGTTTGCTGCGAGAAGGCGTGTCATTGTCTCGTCTGGTAGAATTCCTCTGAAAACAAGTCTCAGATCTCTGTGATCTTAGTCATTTATTTCTCGAATTTCAATAAGTCCGGGGCAAAAGCTGAGTGCGGCCTTCAAAAGTCATTTTAATTGCATCCAGCCTATCAGATTCTTTGTCATCAAATCTTTTCTTCAAAAAATTTGATACTATAAACGAGAATCTCGTTACGGATGGCAAATAATCTCTTCTCTCATATGTACAAATTTGTGTTTGTCTCTTCTTATTCTCTTTACGCCTAGTTTGGAAGCATGATCTTTCCCCCCAACTTGTTGGTAACGCAAACACCACCCACCAGCCCATAGGGGAATGGCTGGAGCTCGATTTTTACGGCCACACCCTTTGAAACACCGGAGAACATTTGCTTCTTTCTGTCCTTATTCTTAAACATAACGATTCAGAGAAGATTTCAATTACTATAAAAATACAAAACCGAGTTAGATAAAATACAAATTCATCTTTGATCAAATAAGTTAAAGCACCATGAAAAAGACAAAAACGGATTTCCAGTCAAGAAGACTTGCTTCTAATTGGTTCGTTAGCGTAAACTTTGAAAATATTTTCTAACCTATGATTGCAAAAAAGTTAGGGAGGACTATAGCCCCTGTTATGAAACATTCCCAATTAAATGTTCCTCCCAGATACCACCAAGAGGCTTATTATCATTCAACTGCCTTACCCTTGAGAGGAATCTTTCCAATTTGCTTCTCCAATTTAAAATACCTCAGTTGAATTGTTTTGCAACTTTCTCTGAAATCTGCTTGAATCTACATAAACCCCAAAATACCTTACGAGCAGGAAATCATAATCTCGGTCTCGGTCTTTAGTCTCAGTATTTTTCTTAGGTAAGTCGTAAAAGAAAATAACTTGAGATGATGTCCTGAAGTTGAAGATGTATACCGAGTCCATCTTTCTTCAAAACAACACGAGAATATCATAAAGCACAATTGAGTTTTCTCCACATGTACTGAAGCTTCGAGTTTTGAAGTTTCTTAATTCTCTTTTGTAGTCTCACATTGCTTATTTTTTATAGCAATTTACTTATAAAAAATGAGTGCAATCAATAAGGCTGGGATTGGGCTTTTGCTTTGCATTTAAAAATATGTTCCTAATCCTAATTCTAAAAAACGGCGTTTCGATTGGTATTTTATGGTGCACTTTTAAGAAAATGCGCTATTTACATATCCACACTTTCTACAATTTCAGTTCCACAATTTCAATTAACAACTCCACAAAGTGAGTCAGATCCACGCTTATTTTAGGCCCTGTTTACCAACAAAGTGAGTGAGACAACCTTCATTTGCCGACAAGTTTGAATCTTCACCGAAAAAGCGCCCACACATGGCTAAAAAGCCTCGTTTTTTAAATACAACGTTGTTCAAAATTGCATTTTACAGTAGCTCAGCCTCAGCTTGTTCTTAATTTGCTTTTAACTTTTGACCAATTTTAAGGCTCGTGTTCTTATAAAATTGTTCTTATAAAAAAGGAGTATAATTCAAATTTAAATTTCAATGATTCTACAACATTAATTACAGTAATAACACAATAATGCAAGACACTGTTCAGGTTCTTTTGGTGTTTGGGTTATGAGTGTTCTGTGTCGGTTTATTGTTAAAGTGGTTGACGTTTATTAGTATTTAAATCATTAGAATTATTGAACGGCAAACAAAAATAAAAATTCAAAACAGACACAACGAAACAAAGATAAAGCGAGTAAGAATAAATGATAAAGACAGCACTAAATTGACATTGTTTTTGTTGTATAGTAAGACAGAAAAGGGGTTTTTATTAGGAATTTGGAGTGCTTTACTTTCGTATAGCTTTCCAAGAACGATTATTTGCAGCATTGGGTGAAAGATCCTTTAGTACGATTCACCTTAATTTGCAAGGTATGTTCTTCCAAATCTTTACCCTTTAAAGATAATAAATTTGTTCCGGTAGTTCGTTCATACGGCGGTTAATAGGGGGAGAGTTATCGCTTTAGGTAATCTTGGGTACTTTTTTTACAAAAGTTACAAAATATTGATCTACAGTTGCTTTTGTTCGTGGCAGTCATGAAATAAGGCCTGGCTCAAACGTCGCACTTTTCATGTGCCGAACCCAACTCTGTTTGGAGCGACACTTTAGCATGTTTAGCGCGACTCCCGTTTCAAACGTCGAACTTAATCATGTCGCGCCAAATGGGTTTTAGAATTGTTACATGAAGTATCTTGGTTTGAAATTAAGAAACAGAGCAAAACGGCGACGAGAATCCAATGTTATGAGATTAATTTTAAAAATAAAATAAATTAAATATAATTATGCATTGATTCTGGTACATGACAAGTTCGATGCTCGAAACCCTGCCGATTTTTGTATCTGTCAATCAACTCTATCGGAATAAATAATAAAATACAAATTGTGCATTTGATGATAATGGCATACAATTTGGTACAATTAATTACGTCATTCGGGTATGGATGGTGAACGATAGGAAAGGCCCAGTGTGTTCAATCTCATTCAGAGGTGTGCCCAAGCTCATGCGGAAAAACTCTGAGAAAGGGGTGGTTTTTGCCTCAAACCCGGGACAGTGAAACTTGTTAAAAGGGATACCTTTTGGAATTTGGAAAAAAACATTAATGAAATTGAGTTGTTAAAAGCAAGTTGAATCCAACATTCCTCTCTGCTGACAATATTGCATAATGTGTGCATGTAGTTTCCCCATTAACATAATTATTGTAACCAAAGATGCTTTAGAAAGAGAATCACCTCAATTTGATAAAGAAGACTTGTATGTAAGGTCATTTGCAACTTACAATAGAAATGTTGGCAGTTTTGTTTAGCAATGTGTTCATTTTTCATTTATCAGTAAAAATATGAATCATATAACTAGAACTTCAGCATTATCCACTTAGTGCAGTTTAGGAATTGTGTCAAAGCAATGTGGAAGTAATCTCCAGACAACGGGCGCTGTTGGAAAATGGGCACCTTCATAAAACGGGTAATAAATTTTCTCTTAAAAGTCTTTCTTTACTGAAAGTTTGTTTTGTACATGTAACACCTAGGCAATCTGTCATATAAGTGTATCTTTGGCAGAAATTCAGCCAGGAATAACCGTCCCGATGGAGCGACGAGAAAATGACCTCGCCTCATGATAGGGTCAGGGCACCAAAACAGCAATCTTCTTAACACTTTTAGACTCTTCATTTGAAACTTTTCAAGTGCTCTGTGATTCACGGCAGCGTTTTTAGTAGCTTGTGGTCGAGACTCTCACATCGTTACCAAACAAGTAAAATGTTGCAGCTGAAATTACTGAAATTATTATATTCAGCGATAGAAATTGTAGGAATCTTGAAATATCGCTGAAAGGATCAAGGAGGGAAGAGTACAAAGTGGCGTACAAAGCATTAGAAGCTACACATATATGGCAGCATGTCCGCTTAGAAATCACGATTTTTATGATATATAAGATCCTGGATCGCTTATAGGCTTGTCCATTGTAACGTTTTCTTTGCAACTGACGACACACACAAGGATCCAGCTATCATTTGATGAAAAACGTTTCGCACTCTAGTCAAAAGAGGATACATGAACCGAGGCTAGTGTTTCTCGAAATACGATGCATTCGCTATACAATCGTTTTTCTAACGGAGATGTTGCATCAATTTGAGGTGTCCTCATGTTATCAAAACAACAGAACAGTTTAGAGCTGTCTAGTTTCCATACTGCTCGACCTGATGACGTAATTAGTTTACCCTAAACCTGACCCTAACCCTAACCCTTTACTTGAAATAATTAATCATACTAATTTATTATCATTAATCATGCTTATTTATGACTACCAGGTCGAGCAGTATTGAAACTAGACAATTCCTTAAACAACGGTCTAAATACAGCGCAATCTCGTAACAAAAATTTAATCATCTTCATTATAGGAAATGGTTTCACACCAGTCTCGGAAAGGCATGTCAAAATTGTACAGTTTTCGAGTGTCTATATTGAAAAGATTCATGCTGTTTTCAATTTTTTCAGGTTTCAAAATCGTTTTTTGATGCAGAATTAGAAGACTTTTCAGTGTAAACTAAAAGACAATGTGGGGGTGATTTCGTTCCAAATGTTTATAGAAATAAGAGAAATATATGAGAAATAAGAAATACAATTTCTTGTTCATACAAAACAACCAATTTCTATAAATACGTCACATTCAAATCACATATTAACAGTATCTAAATTATTTTAGAGTACAGGGACAACTGTCGAAAATTTACTACAAAGAAAAATTGATATGTATTCTATACAGAATTGGCAAGATGTAGAATTAATGCTGTTTAGTGAAAAACTGTAACATAACAGAATTCTTCAAATATCTAGGGATGTATACAAAAAGAAATTAAATAAACTTTATAAAAATAAAACAAAATTAAATTAAATATCCCATGAAAATGTGTTGAAAAGTCGTTCGTTTTCCAAAGTAGTTTATTCTTGTATTACAAAGGTAATTTCCGTACTGATTCATGGTGGGATGACCTGTGGTGCTTTGCTGTTTAACAAAGGGTTACCAGTCATTTGAATTCATAAAGAAATTAAAGTCACGCAAATCCACCTCAGAATTTACTTGATAAAAAATGGGTATCGATGGATCCTTAACTTTGATACTTGAAGTACTTTGATACTGAGGGACAATAGGCCGTGAAGTACAGGCATGGCTATGGTAGGTCAGCCATATCAGGCCAAGGCACTCGTGCTGACTTGCATAAGGTCATAGGCATGCATCGCGGTTGTGACTATAGAACAAATGACTAAAATTTTCTTTAAATGTCGTGTTGCAGTGTAGGTTTTGTCCAGGTTTACTCTATCTTGATTTTGAAACTTTAAATTGTCACTAGTTGATGTAAAGAGCTTGTATAACATGCTATAACATGGAGTGAAGTAATTGTTTGTTTTCATGATGAAAATTAATGATGAAATGATGATGATGATGATGATGATGCTAATGGTGATGATGATGATGATGATGCTAATGACATCTACACCAGTTGCTATTCACCTTCTTTCATCGCCCTATTATCACAGCATAGTAGAGTGACTTAAAGATATAGGCAGGTCTCACCAAACTACTGAAAGCACCATATGGAAGCAACATGGCCTGCCTTCAGACACAACTATTTATCTCTGCTTTTAGTTTCTCTATCAAATTATAGCTAATGAATACCTAAAAGTAAAAAACGAATGCTTTAAAAGCAGACCAGCCGGTAGAAAGGATCAAGTTGAAGGCTACAAGTATCTGTTGAATGTTACAAGACGACATTTACAGACGGCGATTGTCTTCTCGGCGTCATCTTCGTTTCAGTCCCATAAGTTTGCTCAACACTTTCATTCTGCAGAAGCGGTGTCCGCTCGTCAAACAACCGTCCGTTCGTCCTACCGCGCCGTCTTAAAAAGGATGAAAACCTTCCATTTGAACGCCTGCTTCTCTTCCAAGGAGGAGGAAACGGGTCGTTTCTTGTGATGTAAACCTGACAAGCTGCTCCAGAGATCAAAAGGAAGCCCCAAACACCACAAAGAATATATTCTGTAACAAAATGAAAATTTGTAACCGAATTGAATATTAAAATTGATTGAAATTTCAAGTATCTACTGTAGTTAACACGGCTCTTTGGCAAGCAGAGTACAAGATCAAGAAAAGTGACCAAAGAGCCACAGATTTTAGGCTCTAACAATACTAGTTTCCAATCATTACCTTAAAGCAGGGGTCGGCAACCCGCGGCCCGCAAGGTACTTTTGTGTGGCCCTAGATTAGCATTCCTCGTTAACATTACTAGTCACTCGAACAAGCTGAACAAGAAGCTTCAAGGCCATGGTCAATTTGTGAATGTCATGTATGAACATGTTGTCACGTTCCTGCTTATGCAACACCTTTGGAAAACTCAGCTGAATTAAGGGAATTTGGTTCACTTTCCATCTTCAAATGGAGTTGATAGAGCTGCAGGGTACCAGTGAATTGAAACAGAAATACAAGGAAACTCGTATCATCCCGTTTTATATGGAGTATCTCCATGGTGGATGATGGTTTATATCCAGGTCTGGTGCAGCATGCTAAGAAAATGTGTTGCATGTTTGGAAGTACTTATCTTTGCGAAAGTCTCTTCTGAAAGATGAAGCATGCGAAGAGTCGACTGCGATCTCGAATGACTGATCAGCACCTTGAAGGCAACTTGCGGCTGCCTATATCAACAATTCTGCCAAATTTTGAGAAGCTGACCAAGGACATGCAACACCAACTTGCGTATAAGCTTCTTGTAATATACTGACCAGTGAACATGTACTTTACATCTATGTTTGTATTCACGTACAGCTTCCACGTTACAGTACATTTACAGATAAATACAATTTTATTGAGTAGATTAGCAGTTAGGTAGAATGGGTATATATTAAAATTATACTGTATTTTGAGTTGCGGCCCTCGTATGCATTTCAAAAATCAAATTTGGCCCCCTGTTTTATAAAGATTGCTGACCCCTGCCTTAAGGCAATGAAAACCACAACAAAAAATGTTTGCTTATTGCAATAAGAGGTAGCAATGACACGCTGGGCAAGGCCCTTGGGAACCAAGGATAGACAGTTAAGAGGCCTGGCTAATAGCTCCAGAGGACTGCAGGTAGTGCTGCTAAAAATTAAAGCATTACATACCATTGGTATCAAAGGGGACTCTGAGGTACGCATCGGCAAACGAGGGGATTCCAGCACGTAAAACAAACTCAACCACGATGTATTGAATGTTGGCATGCAGGAAAACGCTGCAAGCTGCAAAGAATAGAAACTTGCTTAAAACAATTTGCAAACGACTGATACCTCAACGAGTTTTTTAGATTTTGCCATAGACTACATTATATATTCAACACAAAGCAAACTATAAACAAGAAAGAATTTGAGTTGAGGTATCTCCACATCTTTCTGTCAGTGAGTTTTTATTGATGACTTTGCCTGTAATCAGCTGACTTTTATCAACAAAGAGATTCAAAAAGAATTCACGAGGCATACGAAATAAAGGACGTAATTTCATTATTCACCCTAATTTTGAACAACGAAAATTCGCTTACAGGCTTCGCACCTCTCAAGACTTATCAGAACAAGACCTGATTGAACGAAAATGCACTGGATTGTCTAGCAGCCTCACATGACAAAATGAATTGCGTGTAGTGGAATGAAAAAAACTGGAGCAAGAGCGGATCGTTGAGGGAATACATGGTCAACAATCGTCTTTGGATAAAAAGAACCAGACAGAAACACCAGCGGATCGTTGAGGGAACTCACTGTTAAAACTTTAGGAGCTGCAAGATACGGTAAAGATAGTAATACTGACTATGCAAAAGAGTAAGCCTATGAACAGATAGTAACGAAGATTCTTACCCACTACAACGACATATCCACCAATTAACGAAGAAAACAAAATGCTGATCTGAAATATAATCAAATTAGGGAGAATTCAGAGATCGGGAATCTGGCCGTAAATAAGACTGTTTACGTTGATGGTGTCGTATCTGCTACGTCTTAAAATGTACGCTCAGTTGTCAATGTTCACAAATCAACTACTAATTGAGTCGCAAAGCTGCAGCATAGCTTAGATTTAGTAGAGTTAAACAAAAGTGCTTTTTTAAACAGGCCTATCTT
This sequence comes from Rhopilema esculentum, assembly GCF_057945365.1. Classification (NCBI taxonomy): domain Eukaryota; kingdom Metazoa; phylum Cnidaria; class Scyphozoa; order Rhizostomeae; family Rhizostomatidae; genus Rhopilema; species Rhopilema esculentum. The sequence continues at coordinate 2,123,202 of NC_142816.1, read as the reverse complement.
TTCCGAAGTGTTTGTAAAATCTATGACATATCTGCGGAGACTGCTACAACTAACGTAATCACAAAATATGATTTGGTGGGCATATTTTTTTCAAATATACTGCTGGTAACTCAATTACTTTAAATAAGATATCAAAAAGTTAAATTATTGGAAAATTTATCACTTGAAGAAAAGTATCGGCAGAAAGAATTAGCCAACATACCACTTTCGGAAAGAATATTTGTGGAATCGGACAGGCTAGCATTATGGAGACAAACGTCAATAGAAACACTGTATTACTGGAGAATGGTTTCAGATCACCTAAATTGAAAAACAGAAATAGTAGTATTTGATTACAACAATTTAAACACAATTCGGTCTTCGATAAAAGCCATTTTGATTCACAGATAGCAAAATAAATTTTTGCACAATTTTTCTGATTTTTGGCTCTGTTGATGAAATGCGGAAACCTTAGATGTTGAAAAACCACAGACAGGGCTCAACTCTTCTTATCCCCTAAAATCTTTTGTAAACCGCAGATTATCCATTCTTTGTCATCATACAGTAGATATTTAAAACATTGCCTGTGTTAATCTTATTCTCTTTCGTTTTACAACCTTTCCGATAATGATTGAAACAATAGCTAAATATTGCAACGTTGTGCGTTTTTTAGTCGATAATGAAGAGTAAGCAACATTTACCAACAGTCCTGGTCGAAATTTTAGAAACAGAAGATAAAATTATTGATTAAAAGCCATTAACTGCTAATTCTGCATTATATTGGCCTCCGCATCCCTAGCTGATTGACATATCAAAGTTGTTGTAGTTGGCAAGCAAGCCTGCACCACGTTATTAAATATGATTCAATGTTTTGACTTAATATTGCAATAGCATAGTAAGTATTACTTCTAAATTCATTAAGCCTTCTTTTAGCACCAGAAACCCAGAATTAAACTTACCAACGGGTGAGAAGAGAACAGAACAGGCAACCAGAAAGCCAACTAACAAACTGTTATTCAGGAAAACAGCACGGAACAAGCTTGTCTCCATATAAAGTGCCACAATGAAAACACCAAATGCAAAACCAGCAGCAGACGATGCTAACATATGAGCTGGAAAAATATAGATCATCAAATGTTTTTGCATATTCATAAAGCTTAATATTGTACAGGTAAAGAGCCTAAAGGGGTAATAGGTTTTACGAAAATGCAGAAAATAAGCCAGCTCGTTAATTTTAGTCTTAGAAAAAGACAGGTCATAAGAGTATGGAAGATAAGGGCGCAGAACAAAAGAGGTTAACTAGAGCAATGGTAAAGCCCTGAAGTCATCTGTCTAAAAAACTGGACCATTAGTGGGACCATGGTAACAGGAGTCATGCATATTCTAGCATGTACTTGAAACATCTATCAGCATTTCCTTACCATGATGGTCTATGAACCCCACAAATTTAGAAGATATTCTAAAGTTCTTAGTGAAAAAAACACGCATTACCATTAACTTTTTAGTGGGACTTTTTGACTTTTGCGTTCTATATATCTTGTAGCATACACATTTACATTGATTTTTTTGAATGTTCAGATACATGGAGGTATTAAGGCAGATATTCAAATGTGCCTTGGCTAATGTATAGACAAAAGCACAAAGTTGTTACTTAGAAATCAGCCTGGAAATCAGATAATACTTACAAGTGTAACCGATGCTTGCAAACCTCAGGATCAGAATGTATGAGATCAGGAAGCCAGAAAGCAAACCACCAAAGAGTAACTCTAAATGGTTATTGTTATTGGTTATTGGGAATAAAAAAGTTATTGGGGGATTGTAACTAACATGCGAAATAAATACTTGCACAAATCAAGACATCAGGAAAATTTCCATAAGAGACGCTAGCTATTAAATATACAAAAAGAAAATCAACAATTGTTGAACTGTCTCTCGATTTTCAGGGCAAAGATAATAAAGACACTTTTGATGACGTCATACATTTATATACTTGCACAAGTTACTGTCAGCCTTCATCTTGATTATGCTTTTTTTATCATTTAAAATTTTAAACTACAACCAAAGCTACTCAAATACATGTCACTCACAATAGTGAAGGACGCAAGGTCATCTAGTCTCCATTATGAGTGAAATTTGCAATTTTCAATTACATCTAAATATGAACATTAAAAAGGTAGAGAAGTAAAGAAACTAAATCAGGAAAAGTAAGGTACCTTTACAAAAATTTACAAACACATTTCTTACATAATTTACATGTTTCAGAGGTAGATCAAGAAAAGAAAATAAAATAAGAAAAGGAGTTGCTGGTGTTATGTTTTTCAATTAAAAGAATCTCTTAGTGTTTTTAATGAATTGAAGTGTGGCCTCCATAAGAAATCTATTGTGGCCTCATTTAATTCGGAACTTCCATAAAGTATTAAATCACAAATTTCCATGGCGGAGAGGTTTGAAATTTTGAGTCCAGGGACTTCAGAAACAACCACGTAGCTGTAGGTGTCGGCTAGGGGGGGGGGGGGGCAAACTCGAGCAAGAACCATACCTCAGGGGGGCAGGCTTTAAAACAAGAAAACAGATGTATAACAAACATATATATTTGGACAAAATCAAGGTCATGGAATTATAAATATGCCAAATTTTCAAAATACCATTTTGAAAAACTGTAGCCAGAGGGGGCAAGCTGTTGTCAAAATTTTCATTTGGGGGCACAGCCCCCCGCCCGTGCCCCCCCCCCTGCAGCTTCGTGGCTGTTCAGAAAGCCGACCAAAGAGCTCGTTCCGCATTGCTTGGAACAAAATGGCAGTGCAGGAAAAAATTCTCGTTGTTTTCATCACTTGCGCCACAAACAAGGGGATCAGGCAATCAAAGTTGTGTCTAAAACGGTGTCCGTTTAAAGGGCTGAATCGCAATCGAAGTTGGGTTAAGTATCTTGTTACCGTTACTGTAGAATTTACAAAGACTGGTTTTTTTGGGGGTCTTATTACAGACTATACTTTACGTTTAAATTCTGAAATTGAAATTCATAAATTTTGTTTATAAAATAGCTATTAGAAAAACGATCTGTCCTACAAAAATTTGGGTCATAATTTCGTGGGTTTCGAATCATGTAAGGTATCTGTCGCTCAGGAGGAATTCCGTTAAACAGATATTCTGGTGTTTTTGATTGTCTTAACTGGAAAAATGGCATAGTCTTCGATACCATCTTCTGTCATACATAGACTCCCATCCAAGTTCATCAAATATTTTTTGCCTGCTGGTCCATTTCCAGGCACCTGTGACACCCAGAGCCGCCGTATACTAAGCTTGTTAAAAGCTTTTTGTGACAGTGCTTCTCATATCTGGGTCAAACTTGTGGTATACTATGTCTCCATAGTCTAGGTGAGGCCTAACGTAAAGCTTGTAAACTCGATCTAGAACATTTCTAGAAACATATTTTGAGAAGTATTTTATGGGGCCAATGTCCCTCCTAGCTTTTATTACAGCTTCTATAACCTGTGACTGAAAGTTTAGTTTAGAATCTAAAATTTCCCAAGATGTTTGTGTTCATTCTTTCTAGTAATGATTTGATTTCCTAGCTCAATTTTTGGCAGAAAAGATAACTTCTTCAGTTTTATCAGCATTAAATTAAATTTTCCTTTGCCAAGCCCATTTCTTGATTTTGTCTAAGTCTTTACTAATCTTTAAAGCAGTCTGAGTCGCATCATTTACTATAGAAAAGAGTGATGTATCAACTGCAAAGAGCCTAACATCACAGTCAATATTGTCTACTTCATCGTTGATATAGATTAAAAAAAGTAAAGGGCCAAGTACAGAGTCTTGGGGTACTCCTGATGATACCATTTGCCACTCACAAACCTGGCCGTTTAAGATAACTCTTTGTTTGCATTTATGAAGAAAGTCTTGAAGAAGCATGAGCAAGCTACCAGAAATTCCATCATATTGTAATTTGTATATTAACCCCTTGTGACAAACGCTTTCGACAGATCCAGGAAAATTGCCTGAGTCTCCTTACTAGGTACTTCCTCAAATCCACTGTAGATTTTATGACTGATCAACAGTAACTGATTTATAGTTGAGTCGCCTGGTTGAAAACCAGATTGATACTCAACTATGAGCCTATTTTCACATAAATGACTGTAGATGGCATCAAAGATAAGCTTTTCTAAAAGTTTTCCAAAAATTAGTAAAAGAGACATTGGTCTGTAATTCTTTTTCAACTGTCTGCTTTCCTTTTTATGAATAGGTACTATATTTGATTTCTTCTAAGCAGATGGGTATACTCCAGTTTCTAAACATTTTTTATATATCATGCTACTCGATACTACCTTCATCACATAATTTTATCATAGTTATTGAAATGCCATCATCACCATGGGACTATGCTTTGACATATTGTGTAAGTTATTTTCTACTACTCCACTGGCCTAGGCCTGGGAGTGGCTGTCTAGTTACACTATGACCTCTCCCTTGGAGCTCCTACTCATAACTGACTACAGTTCATGCTATTAGATCTTTTAAGTCCATATGTGTGTTTCCATTAAAACCTTACACAAAACGCATAGGATAAAACCTAAACTTAAACTTCACAACACTACAAATGCCAATCCATTACAGACAAAATCCATAAGGTTACTAACAATCTGAAAGAGCAAGAAACTGATCATATAGTAGCTTACCAGCTATGACAAACTTGTGTCCAGAAAAGCAAAGGATTAGCCCTATAAGACCAGAAAGGCTGACAAAGACTATGGTTGTCACAGAGCCTGTTGAAAAGAAAGACATGATAAAAATCTAACCACTTATTAAAAATATAGAGCATAATATCATTATCTTCATCAGAAAAACATAAAGCAAATTCATCACAAAATGCCATTTAATGCAATAGTTTCTTCATTTTAACCACCAACACAAAAACACGAGGTAAATTTCAATGGCAAGATTTGTCTTAGCCATGTTTGATACAAGAAAATTTGCTTATATAATCTTGTTTATTTGGTGGCAGAGATACATACGAGTACAACCATACCACATATTTTAGCAACTAATCAGAATGTTTTCAGACGGCTGTCCCATCTTTAGCTACGCAAAGAATTAAAGGATTGATTTAAATTCTATATTTTTAACCTTCAATCTTCCTTTCTTGTCTTGATGGAAAGTTGTACTCAAATCATCTATTATGCTCTATTTATTTATAAACTACAGTCATAATGGTAGCAAAAAAATCTTACCAAAAGATTTGCATGTGGATTTATCTGTAATATCACAACCATATGCAAATGTTGGCATGTAACAAGCCTCGGTTTTCATCTGTATATCTCTGATTAATATGTTGTATACAACTCCATGATATGCTATTGATTGTAGCACAAAATTTGTTCTCTGTGCCTTCTCAATGGTGGTAACCTAGTAAAACGAATACAACAATAATAGTGAACAACATGAAGATAATCTGACGTTGTAAACTGGCTTCCTTGTTGTTTTATTGGAACAAATGATAGCAAGAGGTGAAGTACAACTCTAGATGTATGAGGTAAAAGTATAAAAATATAAAACACAAAAGAATTATTACTAAATATCTTTGATTGACACAACTGTCAAGACATGACAAGATGACAGTTTGTTCATTTTTTAAATGAACTGAACTGATATTAGGGTTGCAAAACGAAACAAGGCAGAGTCCAGGAAACATAACCATTCAACGGCTGGAAGTTTGGAGAAGGTTTTTCTAAAAGATTTCATGTGGTTGCAAAAAAAGCATATGATGGTCCTCACCATTTTACCATACTTCTTTATGTTTACTGGTGATGACATTCTCCAGACTGCATTGAATAGACCCTCTTCAGTAAGGTCATTTTCTCTCAGTTGATAAAAGTACAGATCATATACAAGTTGGTTGAATGTTTTGAATCCATCCCCATCACAAACATCAGGAAGCTCACCAGGGTCAAAAAAGACATTGCCTCTTCCAAAATCCAGTTGAACTTTTAGTGATTCCTTCTTCGTATAAATGTTAGGATCATTGTCGAAAGCACAAGTAATGCAGCAACCACCTGGCATTGGATCTGTAAAAGAACAAGAAATCAAACTTTTTTTGAGATATTCACTAAAAGGTCATCAAACAATTAGAAACTAGGGGAAACATATCATACATTGATTAAAACATCTTCAGTTACAAAAGCTTATCCTGCAACCCACTATTCTAATATATTTTCCTTTCAAAGCTTCACTTTCAAATTCTATGTATATAGAAATAGTTTTATTAATAAAGAATGTGACAAAAAACACTATAATACATTGCACTCTTTCTACTGAACAAGTTACAATCAATGAGTTTGCAGTAAATAGAAAGAAAATACATCTGATTTTGTATATATGTTTAAAAAGATTTCAGAATCTTTTTTTTTCATTATTTGGCTATGAACATTTTACCTTTCAAAATGTATAACATAATTCTGGTTTGTTAACTTCAATATAGATTTTTTTTCTTTTTCAAAGTTCAATCAAAACTGCTGTAACATTTGGCCTATATACTTTCATCATTTTACCTTGCACAAGAAGGCACTGGACTCAATAACCGAGTTGGTTTATTCCAGTGTACTGGACAACATTTTATCATGTTATAATATTGTAATTAGTTGATGTTATTGATTGTTACTCTCCTATTTTTAGTTCTGTATTACATATGCTACATTGTAAATGATGTTGTTGAATTACATGAAATTGAAATTGAAAATGAAAATAGGAGCTCTTCTTGTACTTTTCTGATAGCAGGAAGATAAAACCACCAAAGCAAACAAAACAACGACAAATATTCACTAATTATAGAAGTTAACCTAATAATAAATTACCTTTTTTTCAACCCAAATATTGCAATAACATGCATAAATTTGCCCTTCGTAAATTTAGTTGTTGTTGCTAGTTGGATCTCAACTAGATCTAAACAAACTGCCAATTAAAGTGATCAACAATACTGAGGAAAATGCATGACAATTTTCAGTAATAATTTCTTAACTGTAATCGTCCCAATTCAAAACCTTTCATGAAAAATGAAAAAATTAGCTTACAAAATTTGAATTAGAACAATTATTTATAAATGAAGAAAAAACTTTTAGTTCCTTTTTGCAAAAATATAAATAGGAGAATTTGGTGAGTTTTTGCTAACTTTTTGCCCAAAGCTCTGTTATTGCATAGATCATCTCTTTTCTCTGACTGGGCAAATTGCATCTAGTGGGTAGTAAATAAAAATTAAAACAGGTAGTTTACTTTTTGACTGATTCCTACATTTCTAGTGTAGTTTAAAGCTTTTTCTGAAGAATAAAGATTATATTATCAGCCTATTCTAATGATATTGTTTGCACCTGATCAAACTTTCTGTAAATAAAGTTGTCCAATCTATACACCTTGTTCAATTAAAAAATGATCTCATTCTACCCCATATGGTTATCCCTATCATATTTCTTTGGAAAGTAATGCCTCTACTGTGGCCCCATTTCTCCTAAAATGGAACAGTCATTTATCAATTACAAGATGCATTAAATTGGCTGAATTACCTTTTGGTGAGAATGGGACTGCAAGAATTTGGGCTGTTGTGTACCCTTCAACTGATGCAATATATGAAGTTAAATTTGCTCTCCCATTATGTAACATATAAACTAGGCCAGCAGACGATGAATTTAGATGACTTTGATATGCCAGTTTGTCTGTGTAGGATAGTGAGACACTCTTTTGCTGTGAGATTACCTGAACCATAACATATCGATATTTGTATGGCTCAATGTGAACAAATATCTTTTTAAAGGATGTGTTACTTAGATGCACTACTGCAGTCTCTTCCAATTGAATCTCTAAAAATTAAAAAATCAATGATATAGCAATTGTATCATAAATGTGCAGCAAAACAAGGTGAAAGGGTGGCTTAGTGGTTAGGGTTACAGACTATAGATTAGAGGGTCTGTGGTTTGAGCCCCTTACATGATGAAACTTTCAATAAGAGTGAGGAAAGTATCCTGCTTGCTATAATTTCAGGTGTATGAAATATAAGGTGTAGTCAAATCGAGAGTATGAACCAGGACACTGCTCAGTAAGCATAACTATTAGCATAAACATAACTCCCTTTGAATGCTATTAACAAGTACGAACTGTGACTAATCCTTGCTGTAGTATCTAGGATAAAGGCTTGGTTTAATGGTGAAATCAAATCAATTTTAAGCAATGTCAATTTTTTCCACGAAAGAAAATTTTTCAGGCAGACAGCCAGTGTGGAAAATCACATGAAATTCCCTTGTACGACTCTCTTATTTATAAGTACCATTGTTTCATTTTGTTTAATTTAGATCTATTCATAGTCGTGTTTATGTCTCAATTGACTTTAAAATGAATGAATATGTGATTGTAGCTCCAGTTTCACGGAGCCAAGAAGATAAGATATCGTGCGATTTGATGAGGTTTCTCCCAAAAACAAGGCCAATGAATGGGTTCGTTGAATATGATTCAAGATCTTTTCCCATAAACAGCACCAACTACTTGACATTTCTGTTAAAATTTTCCGGAAAATTCCTTGGTACAGAGGGGATTCTCGGAATCTTAAGAGATTTCGAGTCTCTCGAGTCTTGGAAATTTTGAGAAATCTTAAGAGTTTATTTCATAAATCTATAAACTAGCATTTATTATAATAAGATATAATTAATCTGAAATATCCTGAACTGTCTATGTTAAAACTGGATACATACCACTCCATCAAGTACCTTCGGCATGTCAGGCCGAAGAAAAGAAAACAATAAATATTAAAAGTATACTTAATGGTGGCAAACCCATACCATAATCTCCTCCATATACATGATATAATGCAGTTAAAGTCAGAATAAAGATTTTTGCTAAAATAGTATTCTGTAGCATTCTGCGACACTTTTTTCCTCCTTGTTCGGGATTTCCAATTCACCTTCGAAACAGCCGTGGTCTTTCTCCTTCGCAGTGGATCACAACAAATTTCTAGTTTATGACGTAACTCAAAACCAAGAAGTACTGTGGTTCAGTTCAGTTCAGTTTATATTTTAAAATTCCACTCTACATAAAATTTATCACAAAATAACTATTAAATACGCACAAACGATTAAACTACAAAGATATTAGGTAACAATACAGGAATTATTAATAACACAATGCAGGAAAATATTACAATTCTATAGCCAATATATATAACATTAAAGAAATAAGATAAATTGAATGAAGGGATTAAAACCTCATCCATCCCAATGTACGATTTGGAACAGCAGAAACTAGTTAACAAATATAAGAAAAAATAAATTTTACCTTGGTAGCACATAAAAAAATTGAAGATAGCATAGAGAGGTGGAAGAATGGCATTTCTAGCTTTCCATGCTTTGTTCAAAATATAAACTACTGTTAGAACTGAACCCTTAAGCTGGGCCCTTTCACACTTCTTTTCGCACCCTTTTACGATTAACCTAAAAGTTGGTTAACAATTAAAGCATTGTTAACAATATAAAAATGTGTGAAAAGGACAGGGGTGCATGACTAGATGGGCCAATTTGGGTCTTTAAAGTGTCCTTCACCTTTTCATATATGTCTAATAAATTATTATTGATTTCTCGCAGATTTCAATTAAAAAATTTTTTCTGAAAGAATATTTGACCACACGGAAATGCATTACGATCTTACAGTTCCCTGTGACTGTTTTTTGGCGCATGTCGAAAATTTTTTGTTTTGTCAAAATTGGCGCGAAGAATGTTGGTTTGCCAACGGGTTTTCGTAAACTGAAACGTACCCGCCAGTTTCTTATCCGATATAAATCAAATAATTCATCGATCCATTGGAACCCACATGCTTCCGAAATAATTTATTGGAACGCACATGCTTCCAATGAAAAGTGTGCGTCAAGTTAAGGTAAGTTGAGTTTTCATACGATTGTTCAATGCCATTTTCATACGATTTCGTTCGTCATCTTAATATAGCCTATAGCTATCAAATATCAGTCCGGTTTGCCAAGCAAATAATTAAGTAGGCGCTCATAATTTCAGTATCTTTATCATAAAAAGTTTATCGAAGAGATATCATGATATGCCAACATGTTAAACCTTGCTCTCAGAAGAAAACTACTTTGGCCTTATTATGGCCTAATTTAGGCCTATTGCTCGTGTAAATCTTTCCACGGAGTTTTGGAATTTTAAATCAGGTTTGTTTGATACAGTTTAGTATTAAAACGATGAAAATTTTATTATTTAGCTTTATCTTCTTTCTTCAGAGACTGTCATTGGTTTAGTTTTGTGAAAGAGACCTACATTGCCGATTGCTTTATTTCTGCAAGCTGAACTAATTTAATCAAGTCCATCGACGGAGCCAACCCAATGTCATCTCAAAGCTAATAAATCGCAGAAAATGGAGATGATGCCTGATAATATGGATGTAAAAGTGAAGATAGAGACACCACGTGAAAGTAGTTTCAATACTATCATGTCAGATGGTTTGGATTTCAAGAGAGATCCCTACACGGAAGACAATGTTGATGATTCACAAGATTCCTTCCTTGTGGATTTTAATGACCATGGAAATTATAGCAATCAAACATTCACGCAAATTGAAAACAAAAGCCAGTATCAAGATTCTCCAGGATCAGGTGTAAAATCAAGTTTGCGGAAGCCACCATTCTCCTTCTCTAAAATGATCCAAGATCTCCTCCTTAAACATGAAAAATTATCTGTGAAAGAGATTTTGACATGGCTGGTACATGAATTCCCAGAATATTTTTCTATGGAGGATAAAAAATGGAAGGTAAAAAATTCACTCTCTTATACCAAAAAGTGATCACTTTACAAAACATTGATAGAACCTAACATAGCTTTATTTTGTTAACTGCCCCTACATCCGTTATTTTAACAAGGCAGTGATGCTACAAAGGATTTCAAATTTTGGAAAAATTTTCCTACCACTTGTTCATGTATAGTAAAATTTCAAACCTTTTATTAACTTTTAAAATTAATTCAATTCTTGTTGATCGAACATACTACTGAAGATTACCAAAATAGCAAGCTGAAATAGATTTTGCATGCAAAAAACAAAATCACTTTTTTTCAAAGCTAAAAAAAATTAACAACTTTATATTTTATGACCAAAAATATTCTATATGAAATTCTTACACTATTGAACATATGAACCCATTACAGTTTTGTTTGAATTAATATACTTGAATAAATTTAAATTGGCTGCTCTTTGTTCTTTGTTATCCATTTTCATATCCCCAAAAACTCAAATTTTAGGCCAGTGTTCGCAGCTGTTTAACTCAAAAAGACCAATTTGTAAATGAAAAACCTGAAGGAAAGCCAAGTTGCTGGAGATTATCGGACACAGTGCTGAGAAAACTCAAATCACCTGTTTTTGAATCAGAACATTTAATGAAAGAGAACATTCCTATTGATAGAGGGTCATGGAATAGTGGAAAGTATAAGACAATTGCTCCAAAACTGCATTCCTACTCTGAAAACAGCTCTGATGGAATCGTCTCTCAACCTGCTTGGAGCAGCACTCCTCTCAAGTCTCAAAATATCAATCAAGAACGTCTTTGTTTTTCAGAGGATAAGAATTTGTTCCGCAATATTGTTGCAGCATTTACAAGACCTTCTACTGGAACAACATTTAGAATAGGGCCAGCTTCTTCTACAGAAAAGAAAAATGTTTTGTTGTCAAAAAATAAAAGAATAAAGGGAGAGGAGTATGAACCAAGGTCTAAAGCTCGTAAGAGGCTGTTGGATATTTCAGATTCAAAAAAGCATATTCATTTGCAAATAACTGGAAATAGTTGTACTTCACATCCAGATGGTAAATTTATGAAGCTACATGATGACATTGCAATCAGTACTGATAATGCAAGTTTCAATTTTGTTGGCAATAGTACTGATAATAAAAGAAAAATGGAAACTTTCAGAGATCATCCTGATTACCCATTTTCTATGAAAAACAACCTTCCCTCTGATAAGAGTTCAAATGCAGGAGAAGAAAGTCTATCAGAGTCACAAAGTGGCTTTTCATCAAATTTGATTCAAGTTTGTGAAGGGAATCCTCAAAAATCTATTAATTGTCATGAAACATCAAGCAATACAGTAGAAGAAGCAGGTCAACACTCTTCTGTCTTTATTCATGAAGAAACCAATGATTCTAAAAAAAACTTTGGTGGTCAACATACAAAGGAGTGTGATGATGTTTTTGAAGTTCTTCGTAGAGATTCTCAGAGTTCTTGTGACATCCTCAGCCAGTTTACTGATAGCGAATCTTATGACCTATCATGTCTGGACACTCTAGAGTTTGATGGCATCTAGATTAATGATCAACAGTTTAAACAACCAGACATTCCTTGAAAAAAGTAACTTTTTGGGATTGGGATACTTTTTCCACAACATCATATAAAGATACAAAAATCTCTAATGCCTCTTTGAAAAGATAAGCACTTTTGCAATAAAAATATTCTAGATTTATTTACAAAACAATACCTTGTATTTGGCCTTGTAAAATATCTCAGAAAACTGCCTCAGAAATTCAATATAGCCACTTCCAAATAACATTGATCTACTACTAAACCATAAATCAAAATGCCAAAGATTTTATTGAAGGTTCCAAATAAAAACTAGACAAACTCATCTTATTGGATTAATTCAACCTGAGAGTGGGAAAAAACATATTTTCATACAAAAGTCTATTTTATTTAGAGGTTTTTATATTCTGAAATATAATGCAGATCTTACTCCTTTTATTAGGATTGTGTCATCTTCACACAGGTGTTGTCCTTCTTTGCTCTTGCAGGGTTTTAATAGGTTAAAAAATTTGGTATCAGCACCATAATTGGAAGATTTTAGAATTTTTAGAGGGATATTACTGAAATTTTTCGATTTTACAGTGATTATTTTGTAGTTGTTCAATGAAGTATCCTTGAGTTCATGATAATTTTGCACCCTTTTCCCTGTTGTTGTCTTGGTTTTATTATGCCACTTGTTCAAACAGCTTGAATTTTTGTACCAGTGCCTTTCTAAAGATAATTTACCAAGTGTTTTTTCTACTTTCATTTTTATAGCCTCTAGTCAGCTTCCAAACAATCCACTTCTAGTCCATTAATTTTTTAAATATTTTTGCAAATGCACCAGTTAATAATTTTTTGCTGATTTTTGAACCCAAGGGTACTTCAAAAACCACAATGTCAGTCATACGTAGTACTGTAGATTTAGCAAGAGAAAGAGCTTCATATTATGATTTCAAATCACTTTTACATGCTACGAAATATACAATAAATCGCGTAGTCTATCTTTGAGTTAATTGTTAACAAATGCACTCCTTTTGACCAAATTGGAACTATAATCTCGGAAAAAAATGGTTGCGACTTTTCAAAGGAAGCATATATTTTCACTTTCCTTTCAAAAATAACTTTTCCCCTCCCCCAATTCAATGTTGAATGCATGATTTTGAAGGAGAAATGATAGAACTACAAATCCAATATTGAATCGGGGGAAAGGGGGGATTCGAAATTACAGGGGCAAGGTAAAGTAGAAAATTACAAAAGTTGCATTTTGTCTCAACATTTTTGTCCGGGATTGAAGCTATCATGTGAGGTCGCCGGTGATAGAAACTGTTGATCCGCGTATAGTTTGAAGGGGTTTGAAGTCGAACGCCCTTAGGGGCGGCTCAACCCAGTCCCCTAATCTTTCAGCTATCTCGAGCTGAGTAATGTCACAGGGGGAAAATATTAGGTAGTTTCAGCGCAGAATTCTCGCGGTTCTTTCAATTGCGTGATGTTTCTCTACATTAGAGTGAATAACTACTGATCCAGAATATCTTATGTTTTTGAAAATTGATGCTTTTGTAAATCGTTTTTTGTACTGATTTACTATGTGATTTCCTAAAAGCACCTAAGTTAAAGCAAATACAGTTTCAACCATTTCATCTTGCATTCAATTAACAACTCACTTCTTAGCCAATCGTTGCTATTAATTTATTGATCCGGGAATAATTTATTTCAGTGGATTTATTTGTCTTCCTGTGTGTTTCTCGTCGAAAGGTTATATCCTCGTCAAACGTCTAAAGCATATTTTGGCTTAGGGGGGGGGGGGGTCGTACTAGCTATCGGGAACTGAAGCCCCCTCAGACACCTCCCTCTTTTCCGTGGTTGTAGAATTATGTCTCAATAACAAAACTGATTGGAATCTTGGAATCATGTATGCAACAAGGTACTTCCAAAATTTAAAATTCTATTAAAATTTGCAAAAATATAAAGCCGTATACCAAAGTTCTTTGAAAGGAATTATAGATGTACCTTCTCATATCTACAAAAGAAGCCTGTCAAATAAGCTGATGTACGCACCGATTAGGATTGGTATCAAACCATAAGCCTAGTTCAAAAACATTAAAATGATTATCCATGCACAAATGTTTTTGATAAGCTTAAAGGTATGTCCAGGCTTTTGATAGGTAATAACGAATCGAAAGGCTTGCTGCGTAGACAGGAGCCTCAGACCACACACTTTTAGTCCAAGGTTTCTCAAGGGGCTTCCTCGAGTTTCCATGTAAATGCTGACAAGAAATCCTTTTCTGCTTCTTACTCTTGTTTTCAAGAATCTTTATTGTAAGAGTACCCTAGTTTTATAAAACTAAAACCCTTCCCCCAGTTTACTTTCCCTTGAAAATTTCCCACCCAAACCATAAAGTGTCCAAAAAATTGTCAAAGAAAATCAACAATACCCGCAATCACCATCTTTTTTTGCTAAAAACCTAGACTATATTCATTTTAGGAAATATAATCGATTGACGCCAATCTCGAAGACAAAAAAATACTAAGAAACTTGTTGTTTATATTGGCTGATCGAAATTTTGGCCCGCAAATTTAAAATATAAAACTTAAAAAAGAATTTTCAGGACATAGACCAGTGCGTGGCAGACCTTTTCTGCTTTGAGGCCAATTTTACGACGTTTTGTTTCATGCAGGTCGGGTCAAGACATGATGGGCAAAAATGATATCAGGTTTCCATGTACAATGACTGCCTCCTGTCACCTGAGAATTGCACCCTCCATGTTTAAAAAATAAACCCTTGGATTAGATGTTCCCTCCTTGTCACCATTGACAAATGGTTTGAAATGTACTTCCCTGAAAAATTTGCCGCAACTTGCATATCCATACAACATTGAAAAATCCCTCTTTGGGTAAAGAATTATAGCTTTGAAGTCCTGTAACCAATAGTATTCTATTTCTAAGCAATAACACTTTGAATAAAACTATAGAAAAATATTCTGTAATAGCTTGTTTCTAGTGCTGGATCTTGCTAGCAGGCATGCCAAAATCAGGTTTAAAGATATTGGAAGAAGCACGGGGAACTGTTTTATTATCAGTGGCGGTTCTAGATGGGTCCAAGAGGGCCATGGCCCCATGCCCCGCGCTTATGATAGCTAAAACGGGCCCCACACCTAAGAAAAAAGATCGAAATTGTAAAGAACAAGGGGCCCCGCAGAAATTTTTGCCCCGGGCTCCACAGTGCGTATAACCGCCACTGTTTATTATGCCAATGAACTTCTCGGGGCTGTGATTTATTTTTGCATTGAAATGCACGTCAATGCTCTCTGAACAGCTAGAGATACATAATGCTTCGCCAAGATCGGATAAAATATTATAAGATATATTTTGTCATTGGACATCCAATAAGACTTTCACAAGAATTAATCCTCTTCTGCCAAACATATCCGACACCCACTCCAAATCGTCATACAAGCCAAAAGAACAATGTGAGAAGAATTTCTTCAAAAGCAAAATTCGAGAGTTCTTCTTCAAGATTCAAAAGTTCTTCTCTGTTTAAAGAACGCTAGAGAGTTTGCAAACGAATATCCCAAAAGTAAGGATTCAATTTATGGAAATCTGCCAAGCATTTCCATGGTTTCGCTGCGAAGGAGGGTTCTTGTGATGTCTTGATCTGACGTCATCAATGATCACTGGTATAACATTGAAATAAATTCACGCGACATTTGAAGATGTTGTCATCAAAGTGCAGGCTGCTGTTACACTCGAATTTTATGCAGTAATAAACCAAGGGCTTGTCAAATAAGAATATCTTAGTATTGTTTCGTCAACAGTAGAGCAGTAGTTATGGCAAATATATCTAATTTTTCTTCATTTTCGTCCTGGGATGACTTGAATTTCTCCGTATTGCCACACGAGTTATTGAACGACACAAGCCACACTCACGCACAACATGATGATCTTCCTTTCACGGTATTGTTCATTTTTGCAGGCCTGCTCGTTGGAGGTATGTTGGGCCTTTCGCACAATTGGCTCTTTTTAACTCGTGTAAAATTTTACAAGCACTTCGCTTGAACTTTGCTGTAAAGTTGCTTGCAAACTTCAAAAATTGCTTTTTGCATGCTTAACTATACTTTCAATTTAATTTTAAATATTTTGCCGAAACTCTTTTATGTAAAAACATGGCGGTCGCAAGCTGCTGCATACGTTTCACTCTTAATGCAATCATAAGAAATATAAATTTTTTACTGAAGCCATATCCCGAACCCAAGGAGCAATCCTTGAGCTTGTAAAAATTAAAATAGCTAGAAATCAGATACATATAATTGATTTATTTTATTTATAAAAAATCCAAACACAGCTACGTCGCTAAACTTAGCTTCTCTCAAATCGACCTTGTCAAATTATTATGAAAGAAAATCTAAAAGAAAGCGTAGGTTAGTCCGATCTCAATACATTTGAAGGACTAGCATCGCAACGTTTCTTCACTCGTCAACATTATAAAGTATGCTAGATTCATCCATTTTCAGAATACATTGCTTGGGAATATTTTGCTGTGGCACTCATTTTATTGGTATTTTACTAAGCTGTGTTGCATGCTATGCCGTAGCATGTTGTAATATGTTACATTACGCTTAATATTCATTGATCTTAAGGCAAAGCTGTTAGGCTGTCTTCAGTTGCCTAGTGATTGTATTAGGCATTAAACTCTTGGTTGCAAACTAGAAATGTCCTATTCTACACATGAAACAGAGCCTTCAGTATTGAGGTAGTTGATTAAATTCGTAGAAACACCGTACTGTACTTGTCATTGGATTGCATTCCTTACTACTGTACCGAGCCACATTCACTTCTTGGGCCCCATTACACCAATCTCTACAGCACCACCCACATTCCCTCACATCATCCACCACCCTTCCCTCCCCCTTCCATCATCCCATTTTTTCTCCGCTGCGCTGCATTCACACCATTCAACATCAACCAATCCGGTATCACCATACTCAGTGCCAACGTGACTGCAAATTTTCCCCAGCCCTGCCAGGCCAAGACAAATTTACTGTGTCCTACCATTCTACCCTCTATTCCCGTGAAAAAAGAGCTCATTGAGTTTGTAACACAGGAGTGGTGAGCCTGTAACTGAGTATTAATTTGATTTGTTTCGTTTCATTCCAGCATGTGTTCGACAACTGATCCAGAACTGGCCTATTCCGTACACTGTACTGGTAATGCTTCTAGGAATGGCTCTTGGAGCAATATCTTCAAGATATCCCTCTGTGCGAAGGTGTGTATAAAACAAACCTGTACAACTACACAACAAAGAGCGTTAGTAAGGAAATAAGAACATAGGGCGAGACTACACGTCATGTTGATCACAACTTCGAAATAACGCAGAAAGAGGGGAAAACAGAACACACTATAAATCACTTTTTGTCTTACACACCTCAGAATATAGCCCATGAGATAGCAAAAACAACAATGGTTGTGGTACTTTGTTATTGGCTTTTGTGCTATCTTGAAATTTGACAGTACTGGTAATTTCTTTGATAACAATTATCATTTCAGGCTGTTCGCAGGCTGTACTAAATGAACGATGGAACTCTTTGCATTCACCTGTAGAGCCTTCACGCAGACTGAGCTGTGTTGTAGGCCTTTGAAAATTCATCGTTAGATTGATTTAAATTCTTTAACAGAAAGTCACTTTTAGCTCTTTAACATATATTTGAAGGGAAAATATTTGCTTGAAATGTAATTAAAAACGTAAATTTCTGAAGCATTATGTGCAATTGAAAGGAAAATATTCGGAGTCATGTTCAGCTGAATTTTCTTCTTACCCTTTTATCTTCAATGTTCCATGTTGTCGTTGAAAGTTGATCGCTATCTAGGGGCCCTGAATTTCTTTTCTTTTTAGATACACAACTTTCTCGACAAAGGATCCACACTTGGTGTTAACGACATTTCTTCCAGTTCTCTTGTTTGACTCTGCTTTTGCAATGGATGTCCACACATTCTATAAAATGTTTCTACAGGTAAACGCTTTGCAGCCAGCAGTATGACTATAAATTATATTTTTGGTTAGCAGTCTGGTGTTTTTATGGCTAAATGCATTCAAAGCTGCGTATACATAATTTACATTGCAGAAAATGTTACCTGAAATGTGCCAGCCAAAAGTGCATTAAAGGCTGTCTGTCCCCTTCGTGATGCCTAGAGAAATCGCGCTATTGTGGCTCTTCATTCTGATTGTTTATTTGTGCATTGAATCAACGATGCATGAATATCGTGGCCATGAAAAGAGATTCTGAGAACAATGGGGGAAATACTGCCTTTAAGAGGGTTGTTGAAATGCTTGAAAAACTGTTACAAAAACGAATCAGTTATCAAGCAAAGAAGTACAAAAGGCTATGGGTTCTAGGAAGGCTTTAAATCACTCTTTTCTACACCCTTTACTTACTTACGATCAGCAATTTTATAATAAATGCACAATTATGTTCCAATGAAACAGATCTTCTTTTCTAAGAAGCTATAGTAAAAACCTTCTCCTAGCCGCGTCCTTGAAAGGTTTTCACTATAAATACTCTTTACAATCCGATTACAGGGCCCATGCCACGTGTTTCAAGGTAGAGGGGCCAATTTCTATATGTAGAGCTTGTATTTAGTGCTTCAGAACAGGCCTTCTTTCCCTCTCCCCATTCCCTCGAATCTCCATCGCAATCCCAACGTTCATTACAAAGCTGTTATCCTGTTATTTTAAAGATTTGTCAGAATTTTCCCGGACATTTACTCTTTTTACTTTTTCTAGTTGAAAACAGGAATACATTCAACTTTCAAATAACAATCAGTTTCTTTACTTTAGATCATAGTTCTAGCAATCCCTGGCATGGCTTTAGCATCGTTTCTCACTGCAGTGATGGGGATGTATGTTTTTAGCTACAATTGGACATGGAATCTCGCTATGCTTTTTGGCTCTCTTATCAGTGCTACTGACCCCGTTGCTGTTGTCGCAGTACTAAACAGTCTTGGTAAATAAATTTTTACATTGATGATTATACACTGGTAAAACTTGAACTATAAATTGCAGCAATCATTTCTTTAATCATTTCGTTAAAGGAAAATGATGATATTTACCTTGCGCAAGCTAAATGATTTGTCTTGGATATATGCATAGTGCAGAAAACATTACGGTTCCACGGCTGTGAGCAGGAACAAAATTATCCAAAGGTGCAATAGTTTTGATGAAGGCAAATGCATAACTTGAAAGGAGGAATATAATAATTTATAAAGCGAGAGGAATTTGATATTGCGTTTGAATATTTTCCAGACAAGGCTTCAAACCAACCCATGCATTATTTCGTTTAACTTCCATTTCTTAAAAAGTTTTATTCAAATAAAGCAAGGAAAGGTTTGATGAAAGCAAATAGGGCAAACTTTCATCTGGAGGAAGATTGAGGCGTATTCTATACTCGAAATTATGCATCAGGCTTAATGGTAAGTAAAAATGCACCTTGTGCTGCAAAAGATCAAAGAGAACATTGAGCAATATATTTGGAACGATTGTGCTCCAACTTTAGTGCCATAAGAGACTTCAACAATAGCTACTTGTTAATATTACTCGCATCTGTTTTATTTTTCTATCAACAACAAGTGATATGAGCCACTTTGTTGTGACACTGATTCTTTTTGGTCTCCATATTATTATTACAATACAAATCATTAGCCCACATGTGCCTTTCTTTTCCAATCTTGCCTTTTCAACCCTGTTTTTTAGTATTCAAGTTCCCTGCATCAGCGACCAAAGCTCATGCTAGCCTTTAGATTCAAGTTTTACGTCCAACATACTTGTTTGTTTATTTTGTTAGGAACCTCCAGGCAACTTGGCACAATCATAGAAGGCGAGTCGTTGCTGAACGATGGTTGTGCAATTGTCTTGTTCAATATGTTTTTTGCATTATCTTTCAAAGATGTTACAAGTTAGTTGAATTTCTACCATAGACTTAATTTACCGTTGAGTTGAAACACTGTATACCCTTGAAGACGGCAGGAATCGAGCTGAAATGCAGCATATATATGATATAGGTGGTAATTGCAATTGGCTGTGCTTATATCCTAAATTTCATCTTGTATGGTTTTACCTTGAAGAAACTGGACATTGTGGGTTCTTGCTCAAATTGTTCTGCCAAAGCTATTTGGAAGTAAATAAAGGTTTTTCAGCAAAACCATAAGGGTTGGTCATCAGGGTAAACTTAAAGCATATTATTTACTATCTAGACATACATGAAACCTCATGGTTTCGTTCTTTCGCAACAGCATGCTAACTAGCCTTAGATATTTCTATGCTATTTCATAAACTCAGTATGAACGGACACTTCTGTAGGATCATATTTCTGTACTGTAAACTATACAAATACAGACTGTCTATTAAGAATCTCTATAGACACAAGTCTAAACAACCGAATAGGAGTTCCATCACATTGTACATATCATGTAAGTTAAACATCGATTTTAACAAAATATGACAAGCTCTCTTTCTCAACCAAAACTCTCAGTATTGCTTTTTGACAACGAGGCTATACAAATTTATGTGAAATTAATTTGCAGCAACAAGGGTACTTCTATTCTTCCCGCAATTGGCTTTCGGCGGATTCGCATTTGGCCTAGCTGCGGGAAAAGTCACGGTGTTTTGGTTACAGAATGTTTATAATGATGCTATGGTTGAGATCACTATTACTTTGGTTGCAACGTATTTAACATACTATGTTGGAGAGTTCGTGTTTGGTGTCTCTGGAGTTTTGGCCGTCGTAATGTTGGGAATGGAAATCAATGCGCAGCGGACAAGCATTAGCCCTGAGCAGGAGGTTTTCTTGCACAGGTACGTAAAGCCGAAAACCCACTACGGAAAATGATCCGCGGATCGGATTTGATTTTGTGTTGCGCACGCGCTATGGATGCAAAAATGGTCACATGACTGATCCGCGACGGATCGAAAAAAAGTTGAAATCATTTCAACTTTTTTTTAACCCTTCCCGTACAGTAGTTTTCTTTTGATCAAAATCGAATTAGAACTTTTTAAACAATATAGCACTTGCGTCATGAATTCCAATCTGAAACGATCCGCGTATCGAGCAGAACTGATCAGAACAACACGATCTGATCCGATCCGCGGATCGCTTTCCAGAGTGGGTTTTCGGCTTAAGATTGCGAAAAAGAGTGAAATATATAACTATTCGATTCAGACTTGAAGAATTTTGCAAGAGCTGGGATTGCGATCAGAGATTTTTGGGTGAAAGATTGTTACCCAAATAGAAGATACCAGTTACAATGACTAAGGGAAATATTTCAGAATTTTCTACAGATCTAATCATTATTTACCCAACAATTTAGTGCAGTATTTGCTACAGTAATTGCTATATCCTGAGAGAAAGATCCATTTACGACCTGTCCGAGGTTTATAACAAATTAGCATACAACTGCTATTGAATCCCATTTTGGTATCAAAAATTCATAAATTATTTGCCAATTTCATGAATAATGTCTTCATACTGTCTTCTTTCCAGGTTCTGGGAGATGCTTTCGTATTTAGCCAACACGCTCATCTTTGCATTTGTTGGTGTTGCAATCACAGAGAAAGCTTTCAAAAATTTGGAGGGAATCGACATTTTGTACATTATTATTGATTACATTGGTGTCATCATTATAAGGTTTGTTATCCATGTTCCTTCACATTGCATTTACCGGAAAAAAGTGGGGAATAACTTGTATGGAAACTTTTAATTATAATGATCGTATTATGATCATACCCAATGAATCAGTCATCTGATCATACGAGACATCCCTCCTGTTAATTTGGTTGAAATCGTTAAAGGATTGCTTCAGGTTTTTGCATTGCTTATGTCAGAATAAAGTGAAACGTCCATCTTGCGGAAACATGCGTGACTTGAATCTTGAAGTGTCGGGCGGACATATGTTGGTTAATGTCGGTAAGAGCCGGAAATTTTCGGCAAGTGATGGGAAGTGTCGGGAAATATCGAGAAGTACCGAGAAGTGTCAAGAAATGTCGATTCTGTGAAGTTTAATTGTACCCAACTTTCATCGTCAATAGGTAGCTACCAGCTATCCGTGAATAGGGTTTTCACATATCCCAGAAATGTTGGCCTCTTTACTCTCAGAATGGATAGAATTACCTTCAAAATTAATCAACATTAGAATGCAATTTTGTCTATTCCAGTGTTTTATCCTTTTGCAGGGCTTTGGTAATTCTGTTCTTCAGTCCAATCTTGACTCGACTGGGGTATGGTTTAAAATGGCACGATGCTGTTGTTATGATATGGGGCGGTCTGAGGGGAGCAGTTGGCCTTGCTTTGGCTTTGCAGGTAGCGCTTGACCATAACGAAGTGGGCAGCAAAGTAAGCCTTTTCTCTTATTCAATTCTTACTCATTATTTATCGTCTCAAAACAAAGACTTCTTCTTGATTGCTAATCATAAAGCAAGAAGGTGCTAAGATCATCGAGGAACAATTGTACTACGATTAGCTGCTTACTTTTGCCCTCATAGTCCAAATTACTAAATTGTACGTAAGGTATATATACTGATAGAAATGTTTTGCATGAGAAGGTTTGTTCTAGTATTCTTGTAATAAGGATTAATGTTAGGGCTGTAATATCCGACAGTGCATCGACTTATATTTATAGGGCATGTTCATAAATTCTATACTTTCGGTCATTGGTGTTTTGATGAGGTCTCGTGTGCTATATAACAAAGTACATTTAAGTAACTTCATACCTTTATTGAATTTGAAAACCAATTATTAAAAACACTCGCACGTTAGTATTTGATCCTTTGCTCTCCTGCAAAAAATTTATTAAAAAACCATCATAAATTCTAACCATAACATTATATCGTTTCAAAAAAGGGCAGCTTTGCCTGTGACGATGAAGTTATTGTTTGTCATTAACCAAACTATTTTTCATTGCAGATGTTGGTTCACACTGCAGGAATTGTGCTGCTCACTCTTATTTTCAATGCAACGACGGTAAAGCCACTGTTAAAAACGCTTGGAATGTCAGAGATATCAGACGCAAAACGAGCTGCAATGTCTAATGCAATAAACCGACTGAATGAAAGTCGAGAGCGATCACTCTCTGTTATGAAAACGGACAGGTTTATGGCTGATGCGGATTGGGTGAGAGTGGAAAACGCTTGTCTGATGAATAATCCATACGAAGAAGGTTTAGATGAGGTAAAATGCTTTTTCCAATACCTTTTTAATTCATTGAAGTAAGATAAACTAAGAGAAGAGCAATATAGATAGGTATCAGAGAAATAGTCCTCTTATTTTATCTTGGCAGATGTATAAAGTCGTTGAAGTTGAAAGTTATGTCAATCTACGAATCTTGCAAAAAGTTACTAGGAATACAATAACTTTTACATTGTAGAGCTGATAACCCAAGAATTTAATTATTTTACCAAGTTCTCAATGCTGCCACTAAGATCCCGAGAAGTACGAAAGTGTTGTGATGACGTATGTTGAGCAAATCAAAGACGCACCCTCTTTGGTGTATATCTAACGATCTAACGTTGAACATGGGTCAGCTCACTCTGGCAATAACTGGCATTTGGTGGCAGATTTCCACCAAATAAAAAGGATTTCTACAGATTTTTTCAGAAAATCAGTGATAAAACCCAATAGGTTTTCACCGTACGAGGTTTCCCAAGAGTGATTTGCCACTCAATTTTGAAATGACCAATTCCACGGCGTAATGTCTTTATTCATATACACATATTTGCTTGCTTGTGACATTCTCACGAATTGCAAAAAAGAAAACTGCTCAATGAACTTAGCTAGGCCAATGAAAGGGCCTGACATGGCAAGGCATTTTGAACAGACCATGCCCACTGCAACTTTAGGATGCTCTTATGATGTGCATGCTCACTTTCAGTGAATTTTGATTTATTCTGGTTGTGCATAGGACAATGGAGCCGAAGACATATTGATTCTGCGACACAGCAAATGTCCTCAGTGCGCTTCGATGGTACCTAATCAACCCACTGCTAAGGAGTTCGCAGCAATGGCAGAAGAAGGACGTATTGCAATAATAAAGGCCGAAAAAATTAGCTTTTGGAAGCAATATGAACGAGGTCTACTCTCCAGTGATGGTGTCCAAGTGCTTGTCAGCTTGGCTGATACATGTTTAGACGAAAAGGACAGGTTGTTCATGATTTCCCATAAATTTTAATAAATTTGGACCAGTGTCAAGGTCCGCGGAGCATATTACTTATTGAGGGGGGCTTAAATGTTTTGGGGGCAAAACATGCTGAAAGCAAAAATCACGAGGATTTTTTGTATGGCTTTATTTACAGTTTGGAAATTATTGGAAGGGCTAAAGCCCCCGTAACCCCTCCCCGCTTCTGCGGTCCCTGGCCAGTGATGATCCATTGAACTTGCAAATTACTTGTGATTTTAAAGTGCAATTAGGCATTGACTTGACTTTGATTTCTCATGTTGAATTATTGTTAAAAAATTTAGAATACATAGATTCTTTTAAATTGAAGTAATGTTTGTGGTACGTCAAAATTTTTTGTGTTTATTTGGAATAATAGGTTCCCTTACAGAGGCTTCAAATGCCAAATAAAAGAGGATATGCAAAAGTTTACTCGTAATAATAGCTATTATTATATGGTCACCTTATTTGTAGATGAATCTAAAAACATCACGACCACTTTGCCTCTTGAACTTTCATAAATATGGAAGGTTAGCAGCATTATTCGGCAAGAAACCTAATATGAATTCCCAATGAAAGGAGAGCATTTTGTCTTTAAAATATCTGGGTACTTTATATCGGCTTACACTTTGAAAAGCTATCAATAATCACAAAGATGACAGCTGTCAGAGAATGAGTAGAATGTACTAGATATTCCATCTTTTCTCGGTTTTTTCTTACTAACTGGAACCACTGATGGTCTTCCATTGACTCCCGTTAAACCCTTGTCTATGCAGTAAACGTGCATGTGCAATAATCTGAGATCAAAACTAGGCGCTCTGTTTGGCAATATGCATGGACGGGGAAGGACTGAGTCTTCAGAAAATGGTAGAAGATGGAAGGGGGATGGCTAACTCTGCAAACAATCACTGCTCTGAACGTAGTAACGTGTCTATTTATCTGTAGCTATATCTAACGTACTGATGTCCTTTCTTTTGTTTGCATAGGTTTATTCAGTTGCGCGATCTTGATCAACACTGGAGTGTTCCACGCTACTGGGACATGATTGTAAGTTAATCAGGACAGTTTTAGACATTTTAGTAGTTGCTAATTTCTACCTCAATCACAAAAAATCACAACAAATGAACGAAGTTCTAGAAATTGCCGACAGTCACCGGTTCGCGTCTTCATGGTAGCTTATTATTAGCACGACTTCTTTACAGCCCGACTTTTGTAGAGGCAACCTTCAGGTAACGGACACCTCGCTACCACAGGCAAAAACTATAGTCGTAATGGCGGCCTTTATAAGACTATTAAAATGTACTTTTAGAATGATCCAGACGCGTAGCATATACTTAATTCATGTTGTTTTCCTCTTGTCTGGGTATAAACAAAGCACAACATAAGCAAAGTTTGGTATAAGGATAAACCTTTTGCAGACATTTCAAGATATTTTCTAAAGGTAGATGGGTTATATCAATAAGAAAAGGAATGCAGCTTGTAATTGATATTACAAATGATTTTGTACATGAAGGCAAAGGTGAATAGATATAAATATTTGCATATTTGAGAAAGAAAAGACCTTTCAAGGCACCCCCCTTGTCAGGAATCAGCCAAATTAGACTGTTCCCCGTATGGTTACAATTATCTAAAGACAATATATATTAGATGTAGCAATCATGCATTCATACTTTTTATGTTCTTATGCAGAGAACCAAACTCATCCAACTAAAGCAAATGAAAGCTGCTGATCGCGTTCCTCCCCCACGCAACATCTTCCTCCGATACAACTACATGATCGCAACACACGTGGCATTTGATGTTCTAATGAATGTTCTTATTACTCTCAACATGGTGGCTATAATCTTTGAACTGACGGCTGACGAAAATGCTTCATACCTTGTGTATCTAAAATACATCAATTACGTTTATTTTGTCGTCTTCATGCTAGAAGCCATTATCAAGGTTTGTATACTGTCTCCAGACATTTCATATTCATTTTTTCATTTTCAATTTTTTAGGCATGGTAGCCCCTCAGATAGAGAAAAACCGATTTACAGGGGGCAATGCATTTAAATACCTTCGAAGTTTATATAAATATTATAAATACAGTATAATACAATGGGATTAAAAAAACTAAATTAAAACAAATATTAACATTCAGAAAATACTATTGCGACTCATGCAATGCTGGAATTTATTAGATCTTCCCTAAATTTTTTTAGGGTTGGTTAACTTTTTGCTGTAGCGTTTAACCCATTCCAGAGACTCGCCCCTCTAAATATGAAACATCTCTGACCAGCTCATGTCCTTAACTCTGGAGTTCTTAAGTTAATATTAGAATTCCGCAGTACGTGAGAGGTTGTTTCGCTAACTCTAGTGAACATGTCACTCATTTAGGACAGCGTAGGTTAAATCAAGTAGGTTTGTAGCATTGCAGAGTTAAGTAGCTGTTTTAGGTGCTGCTTGCTTACCTAAAACGGTCAAGTTTGGCTATATTAAAGGCTCTTTTCTATCTGAGCATAACAGGGAATTCTTTACCAGGGGCGGCATCAACCGGAAATATGTGGGTTCTGGGAAAACGCCCAAAGATGTTGCAATGAAAACATTGAAAACATGATTATTTTCTTTTTTGGCGTTATCATCAACACATCATACCATAAACACTTGTTTTAGATTTATCAAGGATACTATCAAACTCTATAATGTCCATCCTAGTCCAATCCGTTTTTAATTGAAGATCTTCTTTCCTACATACTCCAGTAGAAATTTTTCTTGCTCGTCTAACGATCTCCATCAATTCAACCAACGAAATTCATTGCTTCCGATTTTTACCTTATCACCTTTTCAAGAACGTTTTTAATTTTGGTAAAGGAATACACCTATGGCAATGACATTAAGTTGCTTATATATTCAAACAGTCAGAAAATATTTGCTTGTGTTTTTTTAATTCTTTTTTCCAAACTAAAAGATTACAGAAAATAATATTGATGATTCCTTTTATACTCAGCGTTGAGGTTTTATAACTCTGACTTGCATCAACCTTATATTTTTACAGATATTCGGATTCAGGATGCATTTTTTCAAAGACTACTGGAATCTGTTGGATTTATTCATCGTATTTCTGAGCGCTGTAGACATTGTTCTCGATATCGTGGCTGCAGGCTCAATGGGTGGATTCTCCCCAAGCGTTCTCAAAGTTGCCAAAATTTTCCGTGTTTTGCGAATGGGTCGTGTGTTGAAACTGATTAAGGTGAGGCTTGTTTTAGACAGACAATTACCTGCGCCTGAACATACATTCAACTTTAATAGCTAGGAATGCTGCTTTAGTTGTAAGCATTAGATCTCCGGTAAGAAGGATTTGAACAGAAATGGACCAAGATCAGAGCCTTGGTGTATGCAAATCAACATAAAGCTCATAACTTTGCATGAACTCCACTGATCTCTACTTTACCCTTGCATTTTGTCCACACGAGACCGGTTATAAAGAAAACGCTTACGTAGGTGAACGCAAATGACTACAACTCGGTGATCTCAAATGAGTAGAGTTAGGCAGGTCTCGTGTGGACAAAATGGGAAACTGAACGTTTTTTGAAGCGGGCTCGTGCCAAATAGTTGTTAATGATCTTCAGAAAATTAAGCTTCTCAACCTGCAGATGATACCAGCGTGTTCCCTTCAATCTCAGATACAAAAAGATATCTCTTGTCAAGAAATTCGAAGTTCAACCTACAATGCCTGCCAAAAGTCCTTGGAACACCCTGAGATTTCTGTGAATTCGCGTATCCCCTTCTATTTCCATGTCAACAAAAAGGGTGTTGCCCCCCTTCCCCCGCATAGAATGTTGATTCGCTAGCTGAAAACCATAGCTATGTAAAAATGTTTCACTTGTACATGTAGGATTATTCATATTTCCGTGGCACAACATTGTACAAGGGGGGGAGGGGATGTTGCATCTCGTGCACAACGTAAATTGTAGCAAGTGTTCCAAGACTTTTGGCAGGCATTGTATCTCTTTGGAATGCTTTGTACTTATAAGAAGCTCTTAAGTTCAGTTAAAAATTCCATAACCACTTAAATGTTTACTTCTTCATAGGCAGTCTTGTAAATCTTGATGATTTTGCTTATTTACTCAATCACGATTTGCGATTCATAATTGCATACTGTTTTCATTCAGTGAGCCAGAATTTAACATCATATGTTATTCCCGCTTCTTTTCAGTCCTTGATTCCAAAACTGATCGATCTTGTGAATGATCGTATTAACAAGCAACTCAGTTTTGGCTATGACATTGGCAAAGGTTTTGTGATCGCGGAGGAGGATGTTATGAAAATGATTGACCAGTTGGTTGTCGATGAGAAAATAATGAAAGATCTGAAAATGAGATCAGAGAAGAATCGCCTCGATATCATCAGGAGTCTTGGTATGGCGTTACTCGAAGAAAGCGCTGCTCTTTTTAATCATTTGAATCTTAAGAATTTTTAAATGATGACAATTTTACTTGAGAAACACCATGAAATACATCTAAAAGTGAAAAATATGATATATCTGTTATCTTTTGCAAATAGATCGAATTACAGCAAGTTGAGGAATTGAGTTATCCCAATGTTTAACTGTTTTTTGGCCTAGTTCATAAATTTTAGAACGAGGACCAGATTACAGTTATTTGATTGAGCAAGAGCCTGTATTCATATAGGCGTATTTCAGTCAACATACTTCACTGATTTTTGCACGTTTAGGAGTACTGCATAATTCCTTTTTCAAGTTATGTGATCCGAACTTAAAAGTTCTGATAAAGATATGTTTGTGCTGTCATCACTTCGAACTTTATTAGAAGTCAAGCTCTTAGGAACTAAAGAGAGAAAGTATGCATGCTTGCCCATTGTTTTCAAAGGCCTCGAGCATTTGGATTTCATGCAAATAGTAAAGTACGATCAGACATCCAAAGTTTTAAGCGAAGCAAAGTAGCGTAAATAGCCTCCATCTTGTAAATTTAACGTTAATTTTCGTCATTATAGCTCTCCATCTCGAGGTTGCTCCGCAGCTGAGGCTGTATCGTCATTTAACGATATCTATTCTTTGTCTAGGGCTGCTGCAAAGAGAACACCCGGGCATTGCAATATCCGTAAAGACAAGGCAAGGGACACGTTCTGTTTTGAATAACGCTCTTGACACGTTGGCTCAACTCAGATCAAATGGAGTCATGGATAAATCAGAAGCGCTCAAGCTGGAGATGGTGAGCACAGAATCTCCTTTCGTCAACACATAGGAATGTCTATGAAACATAATTTGATATATCAAACGTAAAATGCTTTAAAAATTTACGACAGAGAAGAGTATTATTTTCCTGCAAGAATTAAGCAGAACAGAGCATGGCTATTATATAATATTGATGGAATAAAGAACAATATAGAGAGAAGACAGTATCTATTCTTTTACAGGTCCCAAATTCCATCTCACATTCCTTAACTACTCGAATGTCTTGACGAAAAAGTTCATCGCTTTTTGCACCTATCACGTGATATAATTGGGAGGTGACGATTCATCCAATCACACGTTATTAGACAAGACATTTTGCCCATCAAAAAATTGAATTCGAAAGTAATTTGCCAACGCTTCACTGAAAAAGCAGCCTATCCTTTCGGAATGATAGTCTTGCAAAAAGAATAAGACAAATGGCTGAGCATATAGGATATGCATGTTGAGAATAAATCGTAAATTTAGATAGAAAAAATGGGCATACTTTTAGTATAACGATGTCATACAACATCGAATTACTGTGATGCTGTAGCAAACACAGTTTAAAAGGGCTAAAAAGACTAACTTTTTGACAACTTTAGAATAAGCCTACGAAAATCATTTGAATGTTGGTGCACACCTATTGTTTTATTAACTTTTCACACAAATTTCGAACAAAACCCTACAATTTCTAGAGTAGACAATTGAGTACAAATAACAAATTCAAAAAATTGTACTGCTGTTTGATTGTTTTATGTTTATGCAAACTTTTATCCTTTGCAGTTGATTCAAGAAAGAATGAAGAGGCAGCTCAATGCGCCATCGTACATTGCCCCTAAAAAGCCTGAGTCTCTTCTCCGTGGGTTGCCATGGCTACGAGTGATGACGGAAGAAACAGTTAGCTTCATAATAGAACAGGCCGAAATGATATCATATGAATTTGGTGACGTCATGCTAAGACAAGGAGAGCCAACTGATGGCGTTTATCTCATTGTCTCTGGAATGGTCAAGGTACCAAGTCGATGATACTAGTCAATATGTTTGAAGCAAAATTAAGATTTCAATCTTTCATCAAAAATAGTACATTATCAATTTAAAAATGACCTATCTCTTAATTCCTTGCGACTTGGATAAATAGTGTAAGGATGGTTTTTATGTTGAAAATAGGTGCCTTAAAAAGAAGCTTTTTAGAAATATTGAGATCAAATGTCGAAATTTCAAACCGCTAGAGAAACTTGTAGGAAGGATCAGTGAGATATCTGTGATTTGTAAAATAGAATATAATGTACGAAAGTAAAGTCACTTAGAAAGCTAACTGGTATTCAAGCCAATGCATGTTAATTTGTTGGATTTTATACAAATTTACTTCATTAAACTAAGTCCTAAATAGCATCAAACAAACGTCATTGGCCAATTTCTAAATGGTTAATTGATACACAAAAATGGGTACATATACTTCCTAACTTATGTTCCGATTTTGACCTATGTTCCGAAGTTTCATACTCTGAAAAGTGTAAGAAAAAAGCTCTAGATTGTTTCAAAATATTTGATTTTTTAAAGTCATTTTTATATTATCTACCGCCAATAAGTTTTTTGTAATGATTACAAAATCTGTAGTTAATTTATGTCACAAATTAGCAGTATCATATTGTCATTGCTGTTGTTCTTGATTTAGCTTGTAGGAGTGTCAATGGCAGCCGCCCAGACAAGAGTTCATTCGTATGTCGACTCCGATTTGAACATTAGTACTGACTACTTGTGCGCTGGCAACGTCATTGGAGAGATGGGTCTCCTGACAGGAGGCATGCGCAATGCATCTGTTGTATGCGAAACTGCAGTACAGGTATTGTGACAAAATTATTGTGAGAAAATAAAATTTGTATAACATTCTATTTTATGTTGTCCCTTCAAATTCATATCTCTTTCCAACAGAATCAATGTTGGATTTGTAGTTCTATCATTTGTGTTTCAAAAACATGCATATTATTCAATTATGATATTCGTGTACATTCATGTTTTCTTTGAATTTTAAGGTATACTACATATCAGCAGACAAAATGTACCAGGCATTGAAAAGGTTTCCTGGCTTAGAAGACAGTTTGTGGCGTGTTTGTGGCATTCGGATAGCCCTTCCAATTCTCATGGATCAAGCAGCTTATAAGGTACTAAATCCTTTTTGATTTTTCTAAAATGTTGATAAGCATAACTTTAAATATCATTATTTTTGATGTCATTATTGCTTAAGCAGTTGAAGACAGAGGCTCTATAAATATACTAGATTGCGTGCAATGCAATATAATGTTATAATAACGATGAATGTAAGTAAATTGTACCAGGAGAAAATTGATTAAATGAATAAACGATGTTTCGTGCATAGCCCGTTATCAAGTCAGACTAAAATTTGATTCTGTATAACGAGCTATGCTCGAAACGTCGTTTATTCATTTAATCAATTTTGTTTCTGATACAATTTACTTACATTCATCGTTATTATAGACAGAGGCTGATAGAGCTGTCAAAAGGCAAGGCTCTCCATAGTATCGTTTTTCTATTGTTCTGTTAATGTCAAAAAAATGTTCCTTATGATAAATAGGATGGACTTCCAATTCCACCAATTCTTTTCCCCCCTGTTGCTGCCAAAAATTGTAATTATCCGGGCTTTTCAGAAGCTTTACGCTGCAGACACAAAGAGAATATAGATTGATAAAACCACCTCTATTTCTGTAAACTTTTCGACTTCATTTAACTTTATTAAATTCATTAGCTGAACACTTTGTTTTAATCATTCTCAAACAATATGTAAAAATTAATTATTTTTCAGAGCCTTAGAAAAGACCACATTCGAATGCTGTGCGAGAGTAGCACAATTGCTGAGCTTGCACGTGTAAAAGACGAAGCAAACTTTGAGATAACCGACCTCATGTTAGAAGCCATCTTGGTACACGGAGAGGTCGTCTGCGCGAGCACAAAGGAAACGTTTTCTGCCCCATGCCTTTTGCCGAATAAAAGGAAACACTACAAGTAGGTGGATGGAGGAATAAGCATATTGTTTTTTTAATTTGTAGAATGCACAGCACATGGTATTTGCTAGATTTATCTTTTATGCAATAGAAGAGGTAGATTTGGTGCAAGGACGGCTCAGTTGTTGGGAACGCGGATTGCAGCTACAAGGGTCTGTTGTTCGAGTGACTGACATGGAAAACTTAGCCTGAGGGGAGTCGCTAACTCTCTATAATTCCAAGTGTTGAGATAACACTGAGATGAAAGACTAGAACACTGCTGGAAAAGCGTAGCTTTCTAATGTCCTAAAACACACCTTCAAAAGCTAGGTAGTAACAATACCAATACAAA
The DNA here is from genome assembly GCF_057945365.1 of Rhopilema esculentum. NCBI lineage: Eukaryota > Metazoa > Cnidaria > Scyphozoa > Rhizostomeae > Rhizostomatidae > Rhopilema > Rhopilema esculentum. The sequence goes on along the minus strand of NC_142816.1, from coordinate 2,090,164 downwards.
GTATGGATTTTTAAACCAGAAATATTAGGCCCCATTTTCTTTATGTGGTTTAAACAACGCAGCACAAAACAGGTTGTACACTCTCCACAAGTCAGTATTTCAAATCACTCAATTTTCATCTATTTAAAATAAAAGTTACATGTTTAAGAGAGATGTCCTGTGGT